>NC_068401.1:24874428-25171928 GCF_023724105.1 Carassius gibelio | reverse complement strand
CTGAAGTTGTGGCCATGACATAAGGATGTTGTTCCCTCGACAAAAGGATCTTGTGGCCACGATATAATATGAGGTTCCCACAAGTTATTATGTTGTGGCCACGACAAAACTACCGTGTTTTCCGGACTACAAATCACACTTTTTTTTCATAGTTTGGCTGGTCCTGCGACTTATAGTCAGGTGCGACTTATTTATCAAAATTAATTTGACATGAACCAAGAGAAATTAACCAAGAGAAAAGATTACCGTCTACAGCCGCGAGAGGGCGCTCTATACTGCTCAGTTCTCCTGTAGCCTACACCGAGCAGCATAGAGCGCCCTCTCGCGGCCGGAGACGGTAATGTTTTCTCTTGGTACTTGGTTCTAAATAAATGCGATTTATAGTCCAGTGCGACTTATGTACGGTATGTTTTTTTCACTTGTCATGACATATTTTTGGACTGATGCGACTTATACTTAGGTGCGACTTATAGTCTGAAAAATACGGTAAGTGAATCATGTCATCTCCTTGGCACCAAAGATTTGTACAGGAAGGTACTTTTTTTTTCTTTTTTTTTTTTTGAAAAATTAAACCAAATCATCAGTGGGGCATAAGCAAATCATACAAAAACATACAAATGAGATGGTACAATTTAATTTGAAATTAGACACAAATGCACCCAAATGAAAAATAGCTTCTTTTTTTTTTTATTGCCATGAGAATGAGTTAGCCCTACAACCATCGGGTTCATCCGCGCAGAAAATAGTGCCAAACTGGAGCACAAAAGACATAAAACTACTTTGCAACAACATTTTTTTTTTTCGCTTTAAAATGTGGCTTGTATTTGTGGTAGTAGCTTACTTTTGAAAAAAGTAAAAAGGCTTTTCAGTGTAAATATATGACAATCATCTATATATTATATAATATAGATCAGTGTTCTACGACAACAAAAACAACTAAATAAAACGCAAAATTGCAAATAACTTCTGTTCCACTAAACCTAGTACAGAGACATTCGCTCTTATACTTGTGGGGATGGATGACTCAAAACAGCCTGCAATTGTTTTGCAGGTGAGCTGTTGCTGAGTGATACAAGGTCAGCGAGAACGTCAAACTAAATATCTGCCACCATAGCAACTACATAGATTACCTCCAAGAGATCCCTGTGCTGAGGCAAATTAAACACGTGTATCACCTCCAACGTGCAATTATGTTGTTACAAATTACATTTGTGAAATTAATCTTGCCATATGAAATGGAGAAAGTGGCAGTTTTATGATTGCAGAATAATTCAGATGGGGCAGATTGAAGCATGCTGACTGAGGTATGCAGTTATTCATCCTCAGGAAGCATAAAGGTCACAAACCTCACATCACCATGACGTAAGACTATGACTTCTTAGATAAATATGAAAGACTTTAATGAGTCACACAAAGCTAGTTTATATTTGCATGCCAGATACCTCTGTGGTTAACTAAGGTTAAAAGATTTACCTTTTTATGACAGAACACTTGATCAGAATAACTCTATGATGAAAAAAAATTACATGACTGTACATGCTTTTATGCAACGCAGCACATAAATTTGAGTTTTGTAACCTTGAAGTACATCATTTGGGATGATCAGACAGAGGTAAGGTTAAATTAATATTCACCCAAAAATGAACATCTGCAAAACAAAACTTTCACCCTCAGGCCATTAAAGATGTAGATGAGTTTGTTTCTTTATCAGAACAGATTTGTAGAAATTTTGCTTTAAATCATTGTTTGCCAATGGATCCTCTGCAGTGAAAGGGTGCCGTCAGAGTGAGAGTCCCAACAGCTGATAAAAACATCTCAATAAACCACAAAGTAATCAACACAACCCCAGTCCACCTGATAACCCATCGCACAATATAACCCATAACACAATACAAGTCCATAAAACATATTTGTTTATACTGTTTTGGCCTGTTTTCACTTGTAAATAGTGTTTGATCTGTGCATAGTTCTCTCCTGATTCACACAAGACAACCTTTTCACTTGAGAAAGGGATCACTATTACAGAGGGCTCACATTTCAGCAAAAGTCTGAAGTTAAAAATGTCTTAATGGGGGATTTGTTTCTCACAAACACAGCTTTTCGCTTTACAAGATGTTGATTGAAGGCTTGGTGTGAATTACTTGTGGATTATTAGGTTTTTTCAGCTTCCCATTCTGACGGCACCCATTCACTGCGTAGGTTCCATTGGTGAACAAGTGATTTAAAGCTAAATTTCTCCAAATCTGTTTAAAAATGTATCTACATTACAGATGGCCTAAGTGTGGGTACATTTTCAGCACCTTTAAATTTTTGGGTGAACTATGACTTTAACAGTTGTCTTATTTCAGTGCTGTACACAGTAGATGTGTGGAAAATAGAGTCTGTTTTTAAATATAATGTATGGTTCTATGATTTATCTTATCTTACCTATAATAAAACATTTGCCTGTGGGAACAGAAAGGAATCTATAAGCTTTCTGTGTTTCTTTTCAAACACTGGAATGAACATTTGGTTTCCGACCAACCATAAATTCCCAGATAATTACCAAATTCTATTATATTAACTGAAATGCCACTGATCCATGTTTTATTGCTTTTTTTTCTAAATCAGGTTTCCAGCGGAAATATGTAATCCATTACTGGAACTTGGTCTTTGGAGTAAAGTTCACATTTAAGATGTTTAGCGAAGTAATAATGACTCAACAGGCAGGCTTTCTTTGCAATACAGAGCATGACATGGAAGTCAATTATTCCCGATGTGCAGTTGTAACTCCTCCTTGTTGATTACGTTTGCATGATTCTTGGAGGCTACAAAAAAGGGCCTCCCTTCTCACGTGTGTGTGTGTGTGTGTGTGTGTGGGTCTGTCAACATTACCTTTATCGGTGTAGCGACCGGCCACCTGCTCTGTCTCATTGTGGGTCTCTCATCTTCTGTCCTTTCAGTGCTTTATCTGTTTCGGAAATTCAAGAAAGAGAGACAGAAAGAGGAAGGAAGAAAGAGAGAGAATGATCGTATAGTGCCTGTTGCATTCTGTGTTTCTCACAGAGGAATGAGATTAATGTGTGATTGGTTTAAAATTTAATTGTGTCAGGACATTTAAAAATCACTCAAAAATGTTTTTTTTTTTTTTTTTTTTTTTTTTTTTTAGTGAATACATCAGTATTTTTAAGTCTTTAAAAATACCTTTGATCTAGTTCTCAAATTAATGTGTTTATTTTACAGACTACATTTTTGTCTGTTCATTTTGTAGTACTTTTATTGGTCCCCATTTATTATAATTATTTGGAGAACATCAACCAGCATTATTCATGATGTATCTATTTGTATTTAACAGAAGGGGGAAATCCATTTGGGTTTGAAACAACCTAACAATAAGAAAATTTCTTTCAATTTTTATTTTTTTTATTTTTATATATTTAAAAGGTGAGATTTGTTTTGAGTTGCTTTCTTGTTTTTCTGTTTTTAGATACTCTAATTAAAGATGATTGTTTCCAGCACACTGCATGAGTGGGTTGTGTACTCAGAGCTAATAAAGAACAGATGGTAGACAAGAAGCCTCCTCACCCAGAAGTACATTCAATGCACAATTACACAATCAAATATATGGTATAATATATGGAAGCATACGGGTAGCAAAAAAAACAAAAAAAAAATTTTCTCTCATGTGTCAGAATATTCCACCATAATATTTTTTACTTAAAAAAAATATTACAAATAAAATTACATACTTCACTTCTTCAGCAGTCCCACCTCAAAATCTGCTGTTTCATCCTTAGCTCGTTAATAGCGCACGTGCATATCCTACTAAAGTGAAGGTTTGACTCATGAATATTAATAAACCTACGTGACGTTGGTTCAAACTGGTAAATAAGCGGGCTACTGAGCGATGGGCTCCTGCATGTTAATTAGGACACTTGACGCAACACTCAAAGAGGGTTACCAAGCAACGTAACTATGCTCTAATTAATATTCATAAGACAGGTCTTCATCATAGTAGGATTCGTAATCATCTCGTCAGTTTGCTCTTAAGGTGCGCGTGAAGGATGTAAACGTCTTGCTTATTAGCCCCCGCTGAGCCAATCACGTGTGACTCAAAGGTTTGTCGAGCCAATGGGTGATCCGTCAGGGGCGGGGCTAACGTCTTACGCTCACAGTAGGAAATGAAGGGCTTACCTCCGCCTTTACTTGCCGACATGTGCATGTTAGAAAGTTACACAACTGTTTATAAGATAAATGTTCTCGCACTGATCGCAGGTTATGAGTGGGGTCCCAGTGTCCGGCTGAACTGCAGGGAGGAAGGCGATCGAAATGGAGCCGATAAAGAAAGATGCGAAGAGCAACCCTTCCGCCACAGCTAATCTCTTCTCACAGATATTTTTCTGGTAAGTTTTCATGCCTCTACGTTATACAGAAAGAGAGGAGAGGGACAGTTACATTACCAGCTTATGGTCTATTAATATGTTTTACCTTTTAAATTAAAAGGCTTTATTAAAGAATTTATGCTTTGGGATTATCGTTTCGTTATTTGTACAATGTGTGAAACTAAAGACATAAATTCAACCTCATTAAGAGGATTTTAAGTGTCTTTCCATCAGTTCTTTGAACATTCTTTTTGTATTCGTGTTAGTTTCATACATTTCTGAATTATTATTATTATTATTATTATTATTATTATTTATTTAAAAAAATTTTTTTTTACAAAAAGTCACCTTATTTGATATTATTTGAATTTAATCTTTATTTTAAACATCTTGAAAATAATTAAAGGGTTAGTTCACCCAAAAATCAAAATTATGACATTAATAATTTTCACCCTTCACCCTCATGTCGTTCCAAACCCCTGAGACCTCCGTTCATCTTCGGAAAACAGTTTAAGATATTTTAGATTTAGTCCAAGAACTCTCGGTCCCTCCATTGAAACCGTGTGTACGGTCTACTGTCCATGTCCAGAAAGGTAAGAA
The DNA here is from genome assembly GCF_023724105.1 of Carassius gibelio. Taxonomy (NCBI): domain Eukaryota; kingdom Metazoa; phylum Chordata; class Actinopteri; order Cypriniformes; family Cyprinidae; genus Carassius; species Carassius gibelio. The sequence continues at coordinate 25,166,967 of NC_068401.1, read as the reverse complement.
AAACATCAAAGTAGTCCATGTGACATCAAAGAGTCCGAATTTTTTGAAGCATCGAAAATACATTTTGGTCCAAAAATAGCAAAAACTAAGACTTTATATTCAGCATTGTCTTCTCTTCCGTGTCTGTTGTGAGCGCATTCACTGCAGTGTATGATATCCGGTTCGCGAACGAATCATTTGATGTAACTGGATCTTCTTGAACCAGTTCACCAAATCGAACTGAATTGTTTTAAACGGTTCGCGTCTCCAATACGCATTAATCCACAAATGACTTAAGCTGTTAAAGCTGCTGTAGGTAACTTAATAAATATATTTTTTACATATTTGTGAAACCTATCATTACGTCCTGACAGTAGAATATGAGACAGATAATCTGTGAAAAAATCAAGCTCCTCTGGCTCCTCCCAGTGGTCCTATTGCCATTTGCGGAAATTCATCCGCTCCCGGTAAGAAACAACCAATCAGAGCTGCGGTCACCATGAATCCATTTTCCAAACTGTGTTTTAGCTTGTCCTGAAACATTAGGGTGCACCTATAATAAGTGTTTATATTCGGACTATTTTAGATTGCTTCGGGGGTACTGTGGCGGAGTAACCCAGTACCTTTGTGATTCATCATAGACATAAACAGAAAGAAGTAGTTCCAGCTACGATGTTTTTCTGCAAGAGGCAAGCAGTTCTGTTTATTAACCGCTAGAGCGTCAAAAGTTACCTACCGCAGCTTTAACTTTTTTAATGTGGCTGACACTCCCTCAGAGTTAAAACAAACCAATATCCCGGAGTAATGAACACCGAGCCAAGCCAGATAATGAACAAAAGATTGACTCGTTCACGGGTCAAGAACCGTTTCTGTCAGACGTGTCCGATTCGAGAACCGAGGAGCTGATGATACTGCGCATGTGTGATTCAGCGTGAAGCAGACGGACACACACAGCCGAACCGAACTGGTTCTTTTGGTGATTGATTCTGAACTGATTCTGTGCTAATGTTATGAGCCCAGGTAAACCGAAGGCTTGAATCAAAGTCAATCATCGCCAATGACGCCATTACGACGAGCGCAAAAAAACGGTGAACCATTTTCTTCAACCGGTTTATTGAATCGAACTGTCCAAAAGAACTACTGGTGATCCGAAAACCAATGCAACCGGTTCTTGACTTGTGAACGAGTCAATCTTTTGTTCGTTATCTGGCTCGGCTCGGTGTTCATCTTCACAGCAGTTCAGTCAGTGTACTGTTTGAGTACATGAATTACTCCGGGATATTGGTTTGTTTTAACTCTGAGGGAGTGTCAGCCATATTAAAAAAGTTAACAGCTTAAGTCGTAGTTTTTGCTATTTTTGGACCAAAATGTATTTTCGATGCTTCAAAAAATTCTAACTGAACCTTTAATGTCACATGGACTACTTTGATTATGTTTTTCTTACCTTTCTGGACATGGACAGTAGACCGTACACACACTTTCAATGGAGGGACTGAGGGCTCTCGGACTAAATCTAAAATATCTTAAACTGTTTTCCGAAGATGAACGGGGGTCTTACAGGTTTGGAAAGACATGAGGGTAAGTTATTAATGACATAATTTAGATTTTTGGGAGAACTAAACCTTTAAGCTTAATATATTTTTTTATAAACTAATTGATAAATAAAAAAATAACTATAAAAAAAATTCAAGATTATTTATTTATTTGAGTCATGCATATCAAAATAATAATTTTTAGAGGGCTACTTTGTTTGATCTAAAGTCATGTTTTCATAACCAAGTAAAATATTAGATATTTTTATGAAAATGTAATGACATTGTTTCCTTCTATTGATTTTGGTTCTACCACACTGACTTTGATTTGAAGGGTGAAACATTTAAAGCATTCTATTGACCAAATCCTCTTTTCTCTTCTCACTTGACATCAGCTGGCTGAACCCTCTTTTCCGTATCGGATCCAAGAGAAGACTTGAAGAAGATGACATGTATAAAGTGCTTCCAGAGGATGGATCCAAGAGACTCGGAGAGGAACTGCAGAGGTAAGTGAGCCGCTGGGAATAAACCGACTAATCAACAGGCTGTTCTCAAACAAACCCTCAGAGTATTTATTCTGAAATATGAGAACGAAGGATAGTACGGTTCCCATTCACTGTTGGGAAGGAGATGGCCCACACCAGTTTGTGCATTATACAATGTTAAGTTCTTGTGAATATCTCTGTAATCATCCAGACGTTAACAATGTATGCATATAGAAATGAAGGAACGAGTTTAGGCTAGTTTAGTATTCCTAGAAGGAGTTGTAGTTGGGCACCAGAGACCGTTGATCCTGGTGGTGTGGATTAAGATCAGGCCCGGTAACCAAAGAAACTGTTCAAAATCCACAAGGGGTGTCTAATGAGCTACCACAACTTATGAGGGTTTTTTTTTTCTTCACCTTGAGGTTTTATTACATAGGAACAGATAAGCAGATAAATCATTCGCTGACCCTTTGTACAGAGGAGAAACCCGCTGATAATCAGCAGTCTCCTGCAAAGTTTTTATCTCCAGCCGTTAAAGCATGGAAATGAATGACAGTGAACACAATCCTGTCATTCATTAAAAAGGACCTCCACACACATCGTTTCTCCGGCCTCTAATCATGCACTTTAAAATGGATCAGTGCTGGTTTATTTAGCACAGAGCTCTGGGAAATGACCCTAATTAGTGAAGCTTTTATTGCGATTAGCTGCATGGAGTGCAGTGGGGCCGAGCGTAAACACAAATGTTCTGCCTTGAAGTAAACTGTTATTTGCAGATGTAGAATTTACTGCCGGACATTACTACTGGAAATCTGAAGAGGCTCAGTTTTGAAGATCCACCTTAGTTGTTTGCCTGATTTGGTTAAATGGTTTAGTTTTTGCTCAGGATTTGCTTATTATGTGCCTTGTATGCAGTACATTTATATATCACGTTGTTTACAAAATATATTATTGTGACCTGTTCACCAGGTGGCCCTTGTGGTCCAGGACTGGACGTTATTTGATCCGCATTTTTTATCCTTTTAAGCTGTTATAATCAAGTTTTTTATCATTAAAAAAGCCAACACAAAATGTCTTCATAGAGAACTCTTTTGTAGACTAAGTGTTAACAAGTTTTTCTGTATGTTGAAGTCGTCATAAGGTTAAGTTTTATGCAAGATAACACAATGTGGGTAATAAAGGAGGATTATAATTGTTTTATTATATCGTATTTCTCTGTATGTCAGCATAATTTATTAAGCCTTACTCATCTTTTTATTTTTCCCACACTCATAGCTACTGGGACCAAGAAGTGGAAAAAGCAACCAAAGAACTCAGGACACCCAAACTCACCAAAGCCATTATCAGGTGCTACTGGAGATCATATTCGGTGCTGGGAGTGTTCACACTTATAGAGGTACGATGTTTTGTATGTGGTACACAAAGCAGTGAAGCTCCCCTTTAGTTAACTATAAGTCAGGTCTGTATTCACATTAAACTTTAAACTAAAACCATCGATGGCTGAATGACAAAGCACATTTTATATGTTCTGTTGATGATTCACCATCTTATCATGCATCACCTGAAGTGTTGTTTAAACAAAAACATCACATGGCACTCAATTTCAAGTGTGCTTATAGGAGATTTTATTAGGATGTAGTTGAAACGCATCCAACAAGATCCAAGAGAAATGGTGATCAGAAACCAGCTGTTCCAGGGGTCTAGTAACAAATTTGTAGTTTGTGTGAATAATAATAGTTCACACACACACAAAAAAAAAAAAAATATATATATATATATATATATATATATATATAAGACCATAGGGCTGCGGAAACAATTGAATGTGATTTTCATGTGCATCTTGTGAGTAAAGGCGCTCCTGTGATTAGTAGTATATATCCAGCACATGCGTTCATATCAGGGTTGCCAGGTTTTCAAAACAAAACCTGCCCAATTGCTTCTCAAAACTAGTCCAATCGCTTTTCGTTCCAGGTGATAAAATACACGTTTTTTGACAGGGTTTCTTTAGTAAAGTTCGAATTTTAGGGGCTAAATATCTCGCTATTGGGATTGACGTCGCTACAACCTGGGGACATGAAAAACAACTGGGGACTTGGCAGCACTGGTTGGCCTTTACTACACAGAGCCGTAGTTCACTGACAATCGCAGGTGATTCATTGTCGGTTTTGAAAGCGATTTTGTGTAGCTTGTCAGTTCTGTATAGTAAAGGCCGCTCCACCTGAACCAGTGTTGCCAAGTCCACAGTTGTTTTTTTATGTCCCTGGATTGAAGCGACCCCAATCCCAATAGCAAGATATTTAGCCCCTAAAATGAAAATTTCACCAAGGCAAACCTGCCAAAAAACGTGTATTTTATCCCTCAGAAAACAATTTTTTTCAGGGAACCCACAGAAATGCGATTGGGCTAGTTTTGGACTAGTTTTGAGAAGCAACTGGGCAGGTTTTGTGAAAACCTGGCAACCCTGATCTGAACACAATTGATTTTTGCACAGCCCTAATCATAGACTGGTGTCCTTCTAGACCACTATTGGACGCTGTCTTTCTTTAGATCGTCTGATGGAAAAGTGCTGCCAGGACATTCTGCAAAATATCTCCTCCTTTGTTTTACAGAATTACATGAGGGTGCCAAATTTCAAACTTTTTTTATAATCAGGCAATGCGCATGAAAATGTGTTATACAATAGTGGATGTCTTTGCACTGCTCACCTCACTCGAATGCAAACCTTTTGTTGCACTTTATTGTACAGTACAGACACTTACAGTGTACTTTCACAAGAAAGTACCAAGAAATATAAAGTAACTACTTGAAATTAAGGCTAGGTTTTGTTTAGGTTCAGAATTAGTGCCTAGTTATTATAGAAAGTACATAGCGCCTATATATGCCACTTTGGAAAGAAAGGGACTTAATTTCTTAATTTCTTTTGATAAAACTATTGTTAGATACACACTGAAACTCAAAGGTTTGGCTTCACAACAACCAGCCAAAATAAAAGGTTGGTTTAACTTGAAGAAACTCTGACAGAATTATATCACTATTTTACAGAAGAATTCTTCTACTTCTCAATGTAATAATAATAATAATAATAATAATAATACAGTTTATTTAAACATATTTTTTATGGAATTTAACAAAATATTTTGTCAATGCAGGACTTTGTTTGCCCAAAAATCTAAAGATATTATTCAAATTTCATTTGATTGCATTTTAAGGTTAATTCAGTTGTTAAATGTTTATGCATCATCTTTAATAAATAGCCTAATACATTTGAATTAAACAAATAGTTTATCCAAAAAAGTCATTTACAAACTGGGTAAGATTTGTTTTCTTCTGTTGAACACAAAGGAGGATATTTTTAAGAATGTTGGTAACTGAACAGCGGACGGGTTTATAGTATTTCATACTAAGGAAGTCAATTAATTTATTAAAATTTTAATAAATTACTATGTTTTTAAAGGTTTATGAATTCAGTTGATTTGATTTCCACTTTGCTTATCAGAATTGTATTAATCCATTAAAACAGCTTCCAGAAAATTTTTAACATGGATTTTGGAAAACATTAAAACTTGCCTAAATGTAGAACAGGACTGTAAAATATGCTGCCACAGTTTCCTCCTATAATGAAGACGAGGGTGTGGATGTTTTTAGGAATGTGAACATCTAATCCGTTCAGCCTCGCATTGTTCTTACAAGTACAAAATATCATTTATTTCACAATGTTTTTATTGGATGTTTTTTCTTCCCCATTATAGGAGGTGATTAAAGTGATTCAACCCGTGTTTTTGGGAAAACTCATTCAGTATTTTGAGAGTTATGAGCCTGATAACATGGCAGCGTTGTATGAAGCTTATGGATATGCAGCAGGCATCTCTCTCTCCACTCTGGGTCTGGCTTTACTCCATCACCTCTACTTTTACCACGTCCAAAGAGCTGGAATGAAAATCCGCATTGCAATGTGTCATATGATCTACAGGAAGGTTAGATTTTCTTAAAAAAAAAGTTTCAGTGATAGTAGCACCAGGATTATTAATAAATACCATATTTGTATAACATGATGTTTACATTGAAATCTGCGGTTCTGTCTTTTTTTTTTTTTCAAGTGTCCCCCTCCCCCATCTCTTTTTTGATAAAGTGCCTGTAGATATGAGCAATAAGAATGATTTATTTATTTTTGGGCTTGGCTGAGGGCAGTTCCTCAACATGGTTTCTGCAAATTGTTTCTTCTTTTAGGCGTTGTGCCTTAGTGCCACAGCCATGGGCCAGACAACCACGGGGCACATTGTTAACCTTTTATCGAATGACGTCAACAAGTTCGATGAGGTAGGAAACTTCCAGAACTACTTCTCAAGGTTTATAGTCCCCGGATGTCAATTTCCTGTTTTTAAAGCAGCTTTTTTTTCTTTATTGGAATTAAATGTGTTACTTGTTTAGTCTGGGAATTGTTTTGTGTAGTTAATTTTCCAGTTAGAACAGCCCAAAGCAGCACAAATGATTTACCGTAAAGGGCTTGTGTTGTAACAGTTTGGCCAATGTTCGAAGTAGCAGGAGAGGTCACAAATAGGTTGTCTTAACCTCTTGTGCATTTACGATCTGACTGATTAGTTAAACATTTTAAACTGTTTTTATTAGCTGTGGTTTCTAACTCACCCATTAGTGTTCCTGTAGCTCAATTGGTAGAGCATCACATTATCAAGCGCAAGGTTGGGGGTTCGATTCCCCGGGAACACGTGATAGGTAAAAATTTATAGCCTGAATGCACTGTAAGTCGCTTTGGATAAAAGCATCTGCTAAATGCATAAATTTTATTTTAATTTAATCAGGCCAGTGGAGTATCCAGCAGTGGAGTTATCATCATTATGTGATATATGGCTGTGTTATGCAACATTACTTTAACACAGCTTGGTAAACATGTGACATGTTCATACTGTATAAGCAGTTATTCTGTGTATTTGTAGTAGGAAAGTCATTGTTCTACGTCTGTCCTTGGAGGCGTTTCTCTTACATGTACCAGCAGACATCAGAGGGGTTCTGTAAAGAATTGCAGGAAGTTCCGTTTTTGTTCTGTTCAAGTTACCCAAAAATTTAGAACTTTGAAGTTTAAGCTCCCTTTTGTAGATTCTAAAAATAATCTCTCTGTTTGTAATGTGGAATTACAAAAGCAGTACACCATGTCCTAAGTACTACACTAAATTGTTTCATGAACTATAACATGGTTTTGTGCTACTATGTAAGAGCTTATTAAATGATCCCCCTTTTTTTTCACAAAAGTTAGCATTTAATATCATCTAAAATTCAAACCTGATATACTATAAAGTAAAAACTACACAAATGTTGGAGGTTAATACTTTTGTACTTGTGTAGTCTATAGCATATATGGTACTCCATGGTTCATGTACTATCATATTTACATGGCAATCCAAGAACATACATTAGTGTTCATCAAAAGTTTGGGGTCAGTAAAATTTGTTTTGAAAGAAATTAATACTTTTATCCAGTAATAATGCCAAAAGTGACCGTAAATACATTTTATAATGTTACAAATTATTCCTTATTAAAATGACTGCATTTCTTTTTAACTTACCTTTGCTTTATTTTTCAAAGAATCCCAATTACTTCTAATCTGAAGATTTCTAATCTAATCATTTTTATCAGTATATTGACAATTCAACATTGACAATAATTAGACATGTTTCTTGAGCAGTGTATTAGATTGATTTCTGAAGGATCATGTGACGCTAAAGACTGGAGTAATGATGCTGAAAATTCATCTTTACAACACAACGTTAAATTACGTTTTTAAAATATTCAAATAGAAAATGGTTATTTGAAATTGTAACAAAATTTCACAATATTTGATCAAATAATTGCAGCTTTGGTGAGCATAAAAGATAATTAAAACATTAAAAAACGTAAAAAAAAAAAATTGGATCAACTCCAAACTTTGAATAGGTGTTTGTACTTTTCAAAAAATGAAATGTGGGGTTACTACAGTGCCACATCCAAACCAAATGTTAATAACATGGTATTTTTGGTTGGTGAAGTAGTATGATGTAATTATCGGTTGTTTTGTTCCCACGTCTTTTCCCAGGTGACCATTTTTCTGCACTTCCTGTGGGTGGGGCCTCTGCAAGCCGCAGCTGTGATTGGTCTGCTTTGGCAAGAGATCGGAGCATCATGCCTTGCGGGCATGGCAGTTTTAATCTTTCTTATGCCACTTCAGACCATGTTTGGGAAACTGTTTTCAAAGTACAGGTACGATTTTAAGATTACTCTGATGGGAAACTTTTCAAATTGGATTAGGGAAAAAGATCACAAGATGCTCTCATGTCATGTTGAATAGTGTCAAGTAGGCTTCAAGCTTCAAGTAGGCTTTATTCTTACAGAAATTGCATGTGCGCAGTGTTACGTAATCTAGAAATAATTAATAGCTCAAAAGAACAGTTCAAGAGCTGAAGATGGTGTATTCTTCTATTATAGTTATTCTGTCTATGATGAGCTGTTAATCATCATCAAACAAGTCATTTATAACACTGAAAAAAAAACTAATTTAACCTGTTAAATGTCACCCCGTCCTGTATACGGGACGCCTACGTTGACTACTATATTACAATCTAATCTAATCTTGACAAAATATATATAGTTGGAAAGGTCTAAGACTCCCAAATATATATTTTACCAATATTTTTTGTTAAAAATAATGTAGGAAAAGTAATAGATGAATTTATGACAAGAGTGCACCCTCAGAAATCTACATTACAAAAGGAGCTTTGACCTTTGTTTAAAAAAAAGAATTCCTCGTTGCCTTTTTCTCTATCACATTTTAGAAATCATCAGAAGTTATATATCACTTGAAAACATAAAATCTCAAAATTCATCCTTCAAAACCCATTTTAAAATCAGACATTGCATTACCATGTAAATGGTACATCAAAATCATGTTACAAAATGTTTTCAGTCATGAATTATAAAAATTTAGGTTTGTATCATGCACATTCATGTCTATCTTCAAAAACACGAGTGACAGTTAACAGGTTAAAAAAACAAAATTAAGCAACCTATTGCAATCTAGTTAAGTTAAATCAGCTAGCAACCGAAAACTTGAAAACTTTAGTTAATCCAATTAAAACAGTTCAGTCTACTGAGTGTTAAAAGGTCTGTCAGAGCAACCAAAGATTTTTTTAGCATTTACTAATGCTAATCTTTTTTAACAGTCCTCTTTCTTTAAGATTTACATTTATTTTCAAAGCCTTCTACATAATATGCCTCTTAAAATTAAAAGCAAACATTTATGCTAGTAGACAAATTCACCAAAATGATTCATTCACTGATTCGTTCAGTGACCATTTCTTCATATTAAACAAATACGCCAGCAGTTGGCGAAAAAAAGAGTGTCTTAAGTCAATGAACATATTTACTTGTGACAAAAACTGATTTTCATTTGAACTTCATTGAACGAGAAATGAGTCTTTTACAGTCTATGGTCAGTGGATTACGTAAAAGAGAACGATTTGTTCACCTAAAAGATTTGTTCACGAATGAACCATCATAGTGCAATTACTTAAGGTTACGATACGAAGGTCTAAGTAGCAGCGTAAATTCTGTGATGTCCGTGATGTGTGCATCACTACCGTGCACATATTCTCACTATTCTCATCCATGGTGAGGATCAGCACATTTTAAATCAGTAAAAATTTGAACTCTGATCCACATTAAAGCTAACTGACAGCAGCAGCTGCAGCGTAAATTAAGCCAGTAAAATTTAAAACAATTATACTATTTTAATAGTAATTACCATAACATTTTCAAGCTGCAGTGCATGCTGGGAACTTGTGCAATATTGTTGTGTAAAATAGTTTGTTCAGATGACTCAATTGAAGAAGTTGGGAGAACATTTGGATATGTTGTGAACAAATACTTGAGTGTCTAAGTGAGGTAAACAAAACAACTTTTGTAATCGACATGTTTAGAGTATTTTTGTTTAGTACACGCAAAAAAAAAATTACTCACTACTCCTACTAAATTTTTTTTGTTTAGGCTACTTTTTTACATCGTTTAGATCTTTGCGAAAGATTAGATTTTTTTTCCAGTGAAGAAATTATTGTGGTGATCGGTCTTGCAGAAGTGCTCAAACACTATAAATCATAGTCACACGTTTAACCACATGCTCTTTCCTCTTTCTGCACAAAGTCTGAGATCAGGCTTCAGCTGAGGTTCAGAGACAACCTGAATATGATTCATCCATTAGAAATGTGTTTGTCAGATTATTTAAAAAAAAAAAAACTTTAAAGGAAAAGTAATATAAACAGAATGATTTTAAATTCAAATTCTTGAAAGGTGAAATATTCCAGGATTTCTTTATAGTAATGTTAAAATCAGGACAATTTATTTTGCACGTTTACCTAAGAACTTATAAATAGCAATAGAAATCAGTTTTTTTTTTCTTTTTTTTACTAACAAAGACGATACATTTTGCAAGTTAGGTCATGATCTGATATCTGATTATTTAATTAAGTGATAATAATGTTTAAGTTAAGTGTCTGCAAGATAACTTGTGTCAGTAAATCTAAAGTATATCTGACTTGGGGTTAGGGTTAATACTTCATGTTTGATCAGGGCCATGTTAAAGGGATAGTTCACCTTTCATTGCAGGTCCCCATACTATTGAAAAAAAAAAAAACCTATGCAAATCAATGGGTGCTAGCAACTGAAGGTGAACTATTCCTTTAAGATGTTAATTCTAGGACATGTTTAAACCAAGATGTGAATCCTGGTTTTTATTACAGGATTACTTTTATGTTTTAGAAAAGGCTATATGTCTCTGTAATCTTCTGTCTGTGTCTCACAGGAGTAAGACGGCAGCCTTCACTGACAATAGGATCCGCACTATGAATGAGGTGGTGTCTGGTATACGTATAATTAAGATGTATGCCTGGGAAAAACCATTCGCAGCACTGGTTAATGATGTACGAAGGTAAATGATATAGACTTATTTAATCTGTTTACACTCTGACATAGGTCAGCAGAATTATTGTCTGAAGATGAGAAATTGCCAAAGTTTTTTTTTTTTTTTTTAAAGGACTTGTATTGATTTTTATTATAAAGATCTGTAAAACCTTGAGTTGGTCAAATGATATAATGATAGAAAACACCTGTGCCATTAAACTGTAAGCTGTGACTTACAAGTAAACACTTACTGTAGAAGACGACTAAAGCATTCCTTGAGGCAATGCTGAGAATGCAATGCCAGCACAATCCAATGCCATAAAATCACATGACTAGAACCAGTTGTGTTCACATTCTTTTGTACTGCTGTCCAGGACTTGGAGGAATGTTAGTATGTCAAAAAAATAAAGTTTTAATGATGTTTATCAAAGAAATCTCAGTTTTATCCTTGCGATGCCACAAACAATGCTTCTTTTAATCTTATCTGTGGTTTTGTTTGTAATGTCTTTTTGACTATGAAAAGACAGAATGAACTTTATTGTGCAAGCCAACCTTGTAAAGTGTTTCTGTGCAAGGCCATCCATCTCTTGGACATAATAATCTTTATGATTCTTGGGCATTAAGTAGCTAAAATCTCTTTTTTTGTTTGTTTGTTTCTTGTAGAAAGGAGATCTCAAAAATCATGAACAGCTCTTACCTCCGAGGACTGAACATGGCCTCGTTCTTTACGGCGAATAAAATCATCCTGTTTGTGACGTTCACTGTGTACGTTCTGGTGGGCAACAAAATCTCTGCCAGCCGTGTGTTTGTGACCGTGTCGCTGTACACCGCTGTCCGCCTCACCGTTACTCTGTTCTTCCCTGCTGCTATTGAGAAAGTGTCCGAGGCTGCCATCAGCATCCGAAGGATCAAGGTACGAACGCCATCATTAACCCTCATTTAAAAATATATATATATATATGCATATACACGTATACATTAAAAAAAAAGATATATATATATATATATAGAGAGAGAGAGAGAGAGAGAGAGAGATATAGATTTAGATATATAAAGATAGATACAGGTACACACAGTGCCATGCAAAAGTTTGGGATGATTACATATAGTCCACAAGACTATAAAAAAAAATAGCTGACAGTATTAAAATAACATTGAATGATTCTGATTTGATTACTTTCATATATATATATATATATATATATATATGAGTCCCTTGTTTGTTCTGAACGATTCAGCTGAGCACTGTTCTTCAGAAAAATCCAGATTCTTCAGCCTTCCAGCATACAGTCCAGCAATGGCTGTGTGATTTTGAGATCCATCTTTTCACACTGAGGACAATTAACTCAAACATTAACTGATGCTTCAGAAGGAAACACAATGCATTAAGAGCCAGGATGTGAAAACATTACATATTAACCTAGCATACTTTTATTTAGAGCGTAGCATACTAACTACTAATACACTGCAGTTGTTTAGAATGTGTAGTTTTAATTTATAGCTAATAAAAAAAAATTAATTGAGATTTCAATAATAATTCTGTGTTGTATTTAAAATAGTTGCTTATATTTTATTATTATATAATTTTACAAACAAATCTAAAATTGACATTGATTCTGATTTGATTACTTTCAGTGTAAACGGTGACTAATAACGGATAATGTATTGACAGTATCAAGGTCGCGTCAGCTGAGGCTCGTGCAGCCGTCTGACTCGTGGAAAAATCAACACTATAAGCGCAACAGCACACAAAGAAACAAACATGAATAAACATACTGTGGTAGAGAAAAATATAAACTATTTCATTTGAATAGTAACAACCATAGTGTCTTATTATTCTAACTTTTGATTATTGATCACATGTAAGAATTAGACGTAAATGGAGACATGTACATTTAATCAGTTTAGGAAAATATTGTCCTTCATAAAGTTAAAAAGTGTAACAGCAATCAATTAAAGGCAAATATAAAAAATATGCTGATAAAAGTAATACTTGATAGAGCACTGATGAGACTGCTTCAGAGTAAATTACATTTGTGCCAAAAAAGGACAAGCTCATGTCAAAGCTGAATATCGAGCCCTGTATATAATATATTGTTATACTTGTATATTTATAATTAAGTCATATAACACAAATGTATTAAATAAGCATTTAATACCAACAAATGAACTGAAAGCTGATTTGCCAAGACTACGGTAATAATTTCTAAATCTCTGGCTGCTCTGGATGTGCTGAAGGTGTCATTTTCAGGGTTAATTTTAGATCTACTGCAAAGTTCCCACTGACACAGCTAATGTTTCGCAAGTCATGAACCTGCAGATTTTGTAATCATGGAGTGTCTGCTTAGAGAAGGGAGCCTTTATATACAAAGCAGATGATTCATTTCCGATTTGACCCCACATTGAACCCACTTCTACTAGTCGGACAGTCCTAATTTGTGTTAACCAAAGAAACTCCAAAGTGCTGCGGCCAGACTATCAGAGTGTTATTACAGCATATTTTTGTGTGTGATGGTCTTGTGTTCATGCATCATAAGTGTCTGGGTCTTTCTCTCACGTGCAGAAGTTCCTCTTGCTCGATGAGCTTGTGAAATCTCACGTTCCACTTACTCAGGAAGATAAGAAAGAGGCGTCTGTGGAGATACAGGATCTCTTATGCTACTGGGACAAGGTGAGTGCAATGTGACAAGGCCCTTGAAAAGTACACAAACCTTCCCCCTGAGTTATCATTTTGAAAATGCAGAACTAGAAGCTGCTATAGTGTCCATCAAGTAGTGGAAGTTTCTTGAACCCCCCCCCCCCCCCCTCAAAAAAAAAGAAGTGTAGTCTGGATGTCGTTTCCATCCCAGAAGCACGTTATAGTGTTGTCGTTTTTTGTCAAAGTTAATAGATGTGTTCATAAGTGTAGCATTTATTTAAAATGTTTCACTGTCACTTTTGATCAGCCTTGTTGAATGAACGTATTCATAACTTTATATTGTACTGATCCTAAATGTTTTTAAGTAAGTTCTGTTGAAACTAAGCACCCCCCCCCCCCCCTTTTTGTTGTTGAAGTTCTTTTATATTTTCTCCTGTCTACTTATCAGTCTCTAGATGCGCCGACATTACAAAACCTATCTTTTACTTTGAGGCCCGGTCAACTTCTAGCTGTTATTGGTCCTGTGGGGGCTGGAAAGGTGAGTCACAATAACTTCATTCTCTCATTTCACTTTTACAACATTGCTTTGTAAGATAGAAGTGATTCTGGCAGTCATGAGTGTTATTAGTTATTAATCTTGACCTGTCTCCTGCAGTCTTCTCTCCTCAGCACTGTTCTGGGGGAGCTTCCACCTGAAAAGGGTGTGGTAAAGGTCAAAGGTGAGCTGACGTACGCCTCCCAGCAGCCTTGGGTTTTTCCAGGAACCATTCGGAGCAACATACTGTTTGGAAAGGAGCTGATGCCCCAGCGATATGAGAGCGTCCTCAGAGCCTGTGCACTCAAAAGGGTGAGATGCGTATTCGTTCATTCATGGTCAAGAACTTACTTTATTTATGCTCACAGCGGCTGCATTTAATTGCCATAAAAACAATATTATTAGAATTTAAAATAACTTTTCTCTATTGTAATATATTTAAAGATGTAATGTATTCCTTTGGAGTAATGATGCTGAAATTCAGCGTTGCATCAGTCCTCAGTGTCACATGATCCTTCGGAAATCATTCTAATATTCTGATTTGCTGCTCAAGAATTTTTTTTTTGTTATTAATAATTGAAATGTTTAATATTGTTGTGGAAAGTAGATGCAAAAAATAAGTCCTTGTAAAAATATAAATGTATTTACTGTCCATTTTGGTCAATTTAATGCATCATTGCTAGTTGAAGTATTTAGTTTTTTCTCAGGTTAGAAAACTTTAACTGAACATCTTCACTGTAAAGTTCAGGTTATTGTAAGCTGTGGTGAACTAATACTGTAGTTCTTTCTGTGTTGTATAGGACATGGAGCTGCTTCCTGACGGGGATTTGACTGTGATCGGAGACAGAGGAGCAACTCTCAGTGGAGGACAGAAAGCTAGAGTCAACCTGGCCAGGTATCCCAAACTGTCAATTTAAAAAAATATGTATTTTATTTTAATACAAATTCTGTAATACAATTTAACCTCAATGGATAAATTATAGTGTGTTTGTGTGTGTGTGTGTGTGTGTGTGTGTGTATATGTATGTGTGTATATATATATATATATATATATATATATATTAGGGGTGTAACGGTTCACAAAATTCACGGTTCGGTTCGATACGATACACTGATGTCACGGTTCGGTTCGGTTCGATACGTTTTAGATACAGCAAAATGTAAAAACATCTCAACTTTTCAGAATGCCGCAAGCGCACCGCGGGTCATGTGACAAGAACCAACCAATCAGCTTCATCCTTTCCCGTAACAACGTTGAGAGCTCAGCCAAGATGAAGGAACAGCTGATCATAGTTGTATATGGATTGCAATTTTGAAATAAATTCAGTAGCAGAGCTACTGCAAGCGATTTTTAGAGCAGCAAATCCATTTATCCTTCGCTGAAATTTCCGCGTCTCATGGAGAGAGCACGTCATTGTTGCTTAGCAAAGACAGACGCCTCATGAGCGCTTCTGCCCGAGCGCTTTGGAAAGGAGGAGAAAGACGGGCCTAGCGTTTTCCATGCGTTTTTAGGAGCGATATGTGAACGGCCCCTAAGGCGCTCGCTCACTCAGCACGCGCTGAAGGCTCGTTGCAAAATGTCTAATGCATTTAACAGACCAGAAATATAAGATCCTAAAATAACCAACAGGTCTGGTGTTTGGGTTGGATTCCCTGTAAGCTATAGTGTCTAAATGCTGCAGGGATAGTTTGCTGCGTGCATGTTTCTCCTTTTTTTCGTCTTTTCCCAGATAGTACTGACGCATATATCCCAGATATTCCCGCTGTTTTTTTTTTTTGTTTTTTTTTGTAATCCCGCTGGTGTACCCTGTCATGTTGCAGATGCGACATACCGTTGTTTTTTTATCCACCACTCTCTTGCCATCACCATTATAGCTTAAAGGGAATCCAAAGTGCACCCAAACACCAGACCTGTTGGTTATTGGAGGATCTTCTCATTTCTAGTCTGTTAAACGCATTGGCTATTTTGCAACGAGCCTTCAGCGCGTACTGAGTGAGCGAGCGCCTGCTGAGAGTAGCCTAACATAAACATATAAGATGGTGTTTTTTTCTTCTTCGGGAGTGTCAGGGGCGTTGCCTGTTACGTTGTTTGGGTTATTGGGCTACCTTGTTGAACGCATATCATTATATTTCTTTCTCTCTCTTTTTTTTTTTTTTCAAATATAATTAATTACTCCAACGAACCGTTCGGTATACATAATGCGTACCGCGTACCGAACCGAAAGCGTCGTACCGAACGGTTCAATACGAATACGCGTATCGTTACACCCCAAATATATATATATATATATATATATATATATATATATATATATATATATATATATATATATATACACACATGCACACAGGTTTTTCCTGTGTTGCCAAAGTTTCTCGTTCTCATAGGCTGTATTTATTTGACAAAAAATTTACATTTTTAGACACCAAAAAAACTACTTATTTTGTGAAATATTATTGCAATTTCAACCAACAGTTTCTGTTGTAATATACTTTCATATGTTTTTTTAAACTTTTTATTCATCAACGAATCACAGGTTCCCAAAAAAATATTAAGTAGCACAACAGTTTCAACACAGAGAATAAATCAGTATATTAGAATGATTTCTTAAGGATCATGTGACACTGAAGACTAGTGTAATGTAATGCCTGAAGAAAATGCAGCACTGCGTCACAGAAATAAAATATATATTAAAATAGGAAACCAATATTAGAAATTGCAATAATATTTCACAATATAACATTTTTTTTCTTTATTTATGATCAAATAGATACAGCCTTGATGAGCATAAGAGACTCCATTAAAAACAAAAAAAAATCTTACTGATCCCAAATTTGTGCATATGTGAATTCAGAGGACAGCATCATGGACCTACTGATGTTATATTTCATGTATATGATCATATTTTGTTATGTGTATAACATATATAATGGAAATAATTTCTTAATATGCAAACTAGCACATACTTGCTAATAGGAAAGAATATTTAAGAGCTGTTTTGTTGGATTTTGCTACATAACTGTTTGTTTTATAGGGCTGTGTATCAGGATGCTGATATTTACCTGTTGGATGATCCATTGAGTGCAGTGGATGCAGAAGTGGGTAGACACCTGTTTGAGCAGTAAGTCCATACTCTTCATCGATCCTGTTGTGTTTTACTGTTGCTATTCGTAAGGTTCTTTTTAGGTACATTGAAAGCTTTTAGTTTTCAGAGACAGTCATGTTCCAAAACGAGCAAAGTAAACCATGAACACAATAAGGCATTAAATTGATCAAAAGCAACCATAAATCATCAAAATAAATAAATAAATGCACACCTGTTTTCAACAGAAATGTTTCTTGAGCATCAAAGCAGCATATTAGAAAGATTTCTGAAAAATCATGTGACACTGAAAACTGGGGGAATGATGCTGAAAATTTAGTTTTGCATCACAGGAATAAATAAAATTTCAAATATTAAAAAAATAGAAAACGTTTATAATTTTTATAATATTTCACATTATTGTTTTTCCCGTATTTATGATCAAATAAATGGGGCCTGGCGACTGAATTTATAAGAGACCGCTTTCAAAAACATGAAAAAAAACTTCCCAACCCCAGATTTTTGAACTAAGAGTGTTTCTTTGCAGTAAGTGCTAAGAGCTCTGATTG
Organism: Carassius gibelio; assembly: GCF_023724105.1. Lineage (NCBI taxonomy): Eukaryota > Metazoa > Chordata > Actinopteri > Cypriniformes > Cyprinidae > Carassius > Carassius gibelio. The sequence continues at coordinate 25,149,203 of NC_068401.1, read as the reverse complement.
TTCTTGCAGGTGTATTTGTGGTATCCTGAAGGACAAGCCCAGGATCTTGGTTACTCACCAGCTGCAGTACCTGAAGGCCGCAAATCAGATCCTGGTTTTGAAGGAGGTGAGCTGGAACCGCACACACCAGTCAATCTGCATTCCACCTGTGAATAAATGAGCCAAAATGAACTCGTGTTGCTCTCTCAGGGTCACATGGTGGCACGTGGCACATACTCGGAGCTGCAGCGATCGGGAGTGGATTTCACCTCTCTGCTGAAGAAGGACGAGGAAGAAGAGGGTGAAAAGGGAGAGGCTCCTCGCTCCCCCCGCAGCCGCACGCTCTCCCAGAACTCGGTCCGGTCGCACACCTCATCTGTTCTGTCTGTTAAAGATGAATCTGATCAGCTGCCGGTACGTGGGACTTTTCATTTATTTTTGGGTGAACTTTTCCTTTATCGTTCACATTTGCAGCTCAGATGGGTCAGTAGCTCCATCTAGTGGATGGGTGGGATGTTACTCACTGTCTGATTATAAAGATAGACATTTCCACCAAGTGAAAATATCATTGTATTTCGGTTGAGGCTAGAAATTATAGCTAAAACTGGAAGCTAAGAATAAATTAAGTATTCTAGCTATTAGATTGTGTTTTATTAATGTGTACTCCTACCCCTTACAATAATGCAAAAACAGTAATTTTTGTACAGTGTGACAAAATGTACGCTATATTTATGTGTGCATGTTAAGTAGCCGTATCGCTGTACGATCTAGCCTTCACTCTGTTTTTCCTCATGGGTAGGTGGAGCATGTGCATACCATGGCCGAGGAGACACGCATTGAGGGGACCATCGGCTTCCACGTGTACTGGAAATATTTCAGAGCTGGAGCTAACGCCCTGATGCTGATTTTGCTTGTGCTCCTCAACTTGCTGGCACAGGTATGAGAGACAGCACTGTTCCTGCGGTTATACACTGAAAGAGCTCTCTCTCACAGTTAAGAGTTTCATGCCAATGTCGTCTTCTGCTCTGTAGACTTTTTATATTCTTCATGACTGGTGGCTTTCATACTGGTGAGTGATCTACAATATTAATAACTGTGCAGCTATGCTTTTATTTTTATGCATAAAATGTATACATATACATAATGCAGATTTGGGTTCTGTAAGATAAATATATAAAAATCTTTCTTTCTTTATTTTTCTTCATTTATTTTTTATAAAATAATGCAATGCATTAAATTGAGCAGAAATGACAGTGGAGACATTTTATTTAATGTAAAAAAATGAGAAATCTTGATATTTTGGACTTTCTATTCAAAAGATCAAATAATCTGGAGAAAAATACTTTTGTATTTGTATTTTATGTTGAAATATATTGACGTAGAAAATAGCCATTTTAAATTGGATTTTTACTGTATTTGTTATTAGATAAACACAGCCTTATCATAAACCTAATATATATCTTATTATTTTATTATATTATTTAATGTTATTATATTACACAGAGTGAAATGTTATTTATTCATTAAATTGAATGTTTTTATTTGCACATTGTTTCAGTTAAAATTATCCATACGTTTAAATGTGCATAAAAAGTTAGTTCACCCAAAAAAGAAAGTTAGTCCATGTTTTACTCACCCTCAAAGCATCCTCGGTGTCTATGACTTTCTTCTTTCAGATGAATCCAATTGGAGGTGTATTAAAAACTATCCTGGCTCTTCCAAACGTTAGCCGGGGGCCATGTGATGCACATTTTAATATGGATGGATGAGCTTTATTTAACTACTTTTGGACTGTTGAACAAAAACCCCAACCTACTCCCATTCTGTATTTTTAATACACCTCCTATTGATTTCATCTGGAAGTAGAAACACATATACACCTAGGATGCTTTGAGGGTGAGTTAAAAATGGGTTCATTTAAATTTTTGGGTGAACTCACCCTTTAATACATTAGATGGACATGATGTTCTGGTGTTTAGCAGCTACCGTAATGTCATTATGTCATGACTGACAGGGCCACAGAGCAGGAGAAGCTGGACTTTTCTACCCTTAACATCAGTTCCACCACCGGCACAAATGGCACTTTCGGCACTAACACGACTCAAGAGCTCAACCTGGATTTCTATCTTGGCATCTATGCAGGTATGCTCATGATCAAATTCATCAGAAGTAGTAAAATACAAATGTAGACATGTTGCATGTGTCTCCCATTGCTAATGGAGATTTGTGTGTCTCGTCTTCATCAGGTTTAACAGGAGCCACCATCATCTTTGGCTTCATGCGTGGTCTGATTATGTTCAACATTCTCGTGAGTTCAGCGGAGACATTACACAACCGCATGTTCAACAGCATCCTGAGAACCCCGGTCCACTTCTTTGACATCAACCCCATTGGTGAGTGCAAGAACACCAATGACTCTACTCTTATGATCCTGTGTCTATCCAGTTGACCAACAGAGCGCGCCACATCCTGTGAAACATACTTTGGGTAACTTATCTGTCCTGTGCTGCTGTTCCTGGAAAACCTCTGTTGATGTTCAATGACTGCCAGAGGAGTTGCCAACAAACAAAAACCCTCATACATGAACTCTTTAAAGTTTGTCTGTCAACACAGGGCTTTTTCAAGAAGTACTGTTGTAGAGTGATGGTAGGGCCATGGAGCTTTGATAGAATAGATAGAGGTTCAGTATTATGATTTATTAATTGATATTAAAGTAATCAGATCAAGCATGCCGACTGTAGGGCTGCACGATTTTTTTTTGGAGATACCATCAAACTGTCTAATTGCTTTCTTGGGGAAAAATTATATATATATATATATATATATATATATATATATATATATATATATATATATATATATAATATTCCTAATAATGGGTGGTCATTATTTGAATGTGCAAGACAAAGTCATGCTGATATGGCCAGTATAATGCAGTTCTTTCTCACCTTCTAAAGAGCAAACAACAGAGCTAGGTTCTGTGTCATTGAGGGCTGCTTATCGGGGTGTTACTATTGATAACATGAGCAAAAGAGCATTTATAAGTCTCAAAAGTCTAATAGATAGTTTTATGGCCGCTGAAGAGTCAGTTGGAGCCCTTATTCATGATACTGTTATCAGCAGCACACACACAAGGCACAATTACAGTGGGAGGCACTTACAGAAATCACATACTTTGGGGAAACTTTTATGGCTGGAAAAAGCTTGTGATGTGGATTAGTTGACACAACTACCGTATCCTGGGTCTCGGCGGCGCTCTGGTCTGTTTCACTAGTAATCTATGCTCTCTGGTGATGAAGAATGGGTAACACTTGTGGGGGTTTATAATGTCTGCCTCTTCTTTGGTACTTGTAATTAAAGCATCATTAGCGGTAAACATTTCTGACAAATGACAAGCAGATATCCATCATGGTTGACTGAGTTCTCCTTTGTTTGCGTTATTTGTGTTTAATCTGCCATTTATTATCCTCCCAGTCACTATCATAGGTTAAAGGCCTTTATAGCCAGAGTTATCATAACCAGTTAGATAAGAAATGGCAATAAGGGATTGTTATTGATAAAATAATATAACAGAAAAGTTAGCACAGCATATCACTGTTAGCATTTCAGTCTGTTTTTGAATTTGTGATGATTTCGTCACTATTCCTGAATAAGATTGTCCAAGATCAAGAAAAGGAGAGATATTACAACTAATTTGGTATCTTGTTAAAGAGTTAGTTCATCCAAAAATTTAAATTAAGCCATAAATCACTTAATCTGAAGTCATCCTAGATGTATATGACTTTCTTCTTTCAGACAAATTCAGTTGGAGTTATTTAAAAAAAATTGTCGTTGATCTTTCAAGCCGTTTGATGAAACTCAGTGGGTGTTGCACTGCATCGCTCCAAGAGAAGTTTAATAAAAAGCTCATCCATTAAAAAAAGTGTCTCACACGGCTCCAAGGGGTGAACAAAGGCCTCGTGTAGCAAATCAATGCATTTTTGTAAGAAAACTATCCATATTCAAAATGTAATAATCACTTTAATCTAGCTTGGGCTCACAGTTGTAAATTATGCAGTTCCGGGGGAATGATGTATGAGGTCAGCTTTTCGCCTCCACAGAAGGCCTTTGTTCACCCCTTGGAGCCGTGTGAGACACCTTTTTTTTTTTTTTTTTTAATGGATGAGCTTTTTATTAAACTTCTCATGGACCGATGCAGTGCAACACCTAGCGAGTTTCATCAAACAGTTTGAAAGATCAACGACAATTTTTTAAAACAACTCCAACTGAATTTGTTTGAAAGAAGAAAGTCATATACACCTAGGATGACTTTAGGGTGAGTCATTTATGGCTTAATTTTTTTTTTTTTTTTTTGATGAACAATGTTCTCTTTCTATTCATGTTGGTTTCATATGGTTATGAAAAACATTTTTCTTTTTCTTTACAGTTTTCAGTTTTCTTTCCTTATTTATGCTATATTTAATGGTTATATAGCTTTTGGGGAAAAAAAAGTAGTTTAATCATTATTTTTAATTAATTTTATATTTCAGATAGCTTGAAATATTAGTTCATTAAATATAATTTTATATATATTTTTTTAAATATCATAATCAAGAAGTTCAGTTTATTTTTCAGACTTGTTGACTGTATATTTACTGTATATTTCCACCACAAACCTTGATTTTACAAAGGCTTTTTAAATCTAAATTAACAGTGAATTGGTTCTTCATCATTTTCTTCACACTGTCCCGTCTAGTTAAATCCAGTTCAAATGTTTGGTATTTTTGGCAGTGTTCCGGAAGCAGTTTTGTTCTCTGAATGGCTTTTCTCTTATCATTTCAGGAAGAATCCTCAACCGGTTCTCCAAAGACATCGGCCAACTTGATTCCTTACTTCCGTGGACATTTGTGGATTTTATCCAGGTACTTTTTCCAGTGCAGTGTCTTAAACACCACATAATAATCACATGCTGACGTGGCTGGATCAGAACACCCATCACTTGTGGCCATATGCATTATTCACTCTGGTAAACCAAGTGTTGTAGACCAACAACATATTGTGGCTTTTTCCCTGGCAAATGACAAAGTGGTCAGTACGTGGGTGACAGGCGTCACTTTATATTCTCAGAGCGCTATTGTCTGAAACTTGACAGACTGAGTGGAAGTACAATAGTCTTTCATTTCAGGAGCTTTTCATTGTATGGGGCAGCAGAATCCTCCTGGTTCTCTCTTAAGACGAGAAAACACTGCAGTCACTTAGTCTTTCCCACAGTCCTCTCTCACTGTTGGTTCCCTTTAGTGTGACAGCAAAGTCAGCATGCATTGTTGAATACTTCCTAAAAAATAGCTTGCTACTATTCTGCTTGTACTATTTATACAGTATTGGTGCGTGTGGTTATATATCGTTTAAAGAATCATGGAGGAAGTTAATATCATGTGTGCTTCGATTTCTCAAACTAGTGCCAATAAACTTCTTGTGTTTGTGTTTAATGAAAGTTGAGGTGTAGGAAACTCAGTGTTTCTACAGCTAACTCATCTAAAACACAATTTATTTTACTGTTTGTTTATTTTAATATACAATGCTTTCATCCACTAACAGGTGTTTCTGCAAATCATTGGAGTCATTGCGGTGGCATCTTCTGTCATCCCGTGGATCCTGATTCCTGTGATTCCTCTGTTGCTCGCCTTCCTGTTTCTGCGCCGCTACTTCCTGCGGACATCACGAGACGTCAAGCGCATTGAATCCACTAGTAAGTGTCTCCTGTTTAATTTGAGAATACTATCGCTTCAGTATTGCTTCCTCAGAGCAGTCCTGTGAGTTTAGTCTGGTGTTGATGACTCTGTATTCATGTTTCTACAGCTCGAAGTCCTGTATTCTCCCATCTGTCATCCTCACTGCAAGGCCTCTGGACCATCCGTGCCTTTAAAGCTGAGGAAAGGTTTCAGCAAACGTTTGATGCCCATCAGGACCTGCACTCCGGTCAGTGAAGGACTAGGCCTCTTGTAGGACTCAGATTAGCTGTTGACTTTATTAATGTGTTGTTTGGTGTGCTCCTGCAGAGGCTTGGTTCCTGTTCTTGGTCACTTCCCGCTGGTTTGCAGTGCGCTTGGACGGAATGTGTTCGGTGTTTGTGACCATCACAGCCTTTGGATGCCTTCTTCTTAAAGACAGTGAGATATCCAAAGCATGCACACTACTAACCGAAACAGTGTTGAAGGGCTTTTTACACTGATAGTGCACTGAATCCTCTACTTGGAGGAGATCTGACAAAACTATCATTTCAAAATACAATATAAAAATGACATATACACCATTCAAAAGATTGAGGTATGTCTTTTTTTTTTTTCTTTTTTTTTAAAGAAATTAATTATTTTATTCAGCAAAGATGTATTAGGCCTAAGTGACACTACAGACATTTGAAATGTTTCCAATAAAAAACTGTTTTTAAACTTCCTATTCATCAGAGAATCCTGAATAGTCGCAGTTTCTACAAAACTATTAAGCTATTAACTATTAACTGTTTTCAACATTGATAATAATAAGAATTGTTTCTGAAAATTCAGCTTTAACATCACAGGAATAAATTACATTTGTAAAATATATCAAAATAGGAAAGCATTATTGTACATTGTAATACTATTTCACAGTTCTGCTGTTTTTAGTGTTTGTTTTATTAAATAAATTCAACCCCAAGATATTTTTGATCCAAACTTTTGAATGGTGTTAAACAATGTTTAGTTTTTCTTAAGTGTGATACAGTATAATGTATTCAACATGAAGAATGAAGTGGCAATGCCATCATTTTGATCAAATTTATAAAGAGAAAATGGAATGACGGGGATGGTCTGGTGAACATCGGTTTCCTTTGAAATAGAAAATGTTTCAGGTCTCAGTAATCAATGGTCTTTAATTGTCAGTTTGCCAAATTTGATTTAAGAGTAAGATTTTTCACTGTCAGTGGGAAAATCCTTAGAGGGTGTTTAGATAACCGTTGTTTCTTTTCAGTATTTTTGAGACCAGTATGTGAATGGACTGTGTCTGCTTCTCACAGGTATGAAGGCAGGAGATGTGGGATTGGCTTTGTCTTATGCAGTCACCCTAATGGGAATGTTCCAGTGGGGCGTTAGACAAAGTGCAGAGGTGGAGAACATGGTAAGAACCTAATATCTGAATTTACTGAAATGTCCACCGCATTTCCACTACTCTGGGCTCTGTAAAATATATTTATGTTGAGTCTCTTTGGCTAATCAAGGCTGCATTTATTTCATGAAAACATTTAGTAAACTGATTTATGTTTTGAATATATTTTAAATTGAAATATATTCCTGTGATGCAAAGCTGAATTTCCAGCAGGACTCTAGTTTTCAGAGTCACATGATCCTTTATAAATCATTCTAATATGCTTATTTGATGCTTAAAAACATTTCTGTTTATTATCACTGTTGAATACTGCTGCCAGAGCTAAATTGATTCATATTTCAAAGATAAACCCCTCAAAAACTGATTTGCTTTCTGAATAATGTGTCCGTCTAGATGACGTCAGTAGAGAGAGTTGTCGAATACACCGAGCTAGAAAGCGAAGCACCTTGGGAAACCCAGAAACGCCCCCCTCCCGACTGGCCTAGTCGTGGCCTGGTAACCTTCGACCGGGTCAACTTCTCCTACAGCTCTGATGGACCTGTCGTCCTCAAGAACATCTCGGCCATGTTCAGACCCAGAGAGAAGGTGAGTCCGGCGCCGCAGCTCCAGAGCCTCGTGTCACAGTCTGTCAGGACGTGTGCGCTGATGTTTTCTGCTCTGCATTGATCAGGTTGGGATCGTTGGACGCACCGGTGCAGGGAAAAGCTCCCTGATTTCAGCGCTGTTTCGTCTGACGGAGCCAGAGGGTAAAATCTTAGTGGATGGAGTGCTGACCTCAGAGATCGGCCTGCACGACCTCCGCCAGAAGATGTCCATCATCCCGCAGGATCCCATGCTGTTCACAGGAACCATGAGGAAGAACCTGGACCCCTTCAGCCAGCACTCAGACCATGACTTATGGAACGCTCTGAAAGAGGTGAACACACACTCAGTGTAACAGAGGCCTGCAGGAATGTGCATTTTACAATTTTTTCTTCCACCGTTCAATACATCAGTCTTTCTACTTGTGTTAAAGCACAAAAAACATGCGCACTGTGTTGCTCATGTAACTTGCTTCTCCACATTTCAATCTCATCAAACATCTTAGGTTCGTGTAATCTGATTCTGATCAATAATATTTATTTAACACTATCCGCATTTGATGAACCATAACGATCTTGGGTAAACATTTTCTGATGTGAACTTTTCCCCAGTAGATCTACATGATGATTATAGCTGTACTACATTATTAAGTGGTCTTGGAGTGAATCTGAGATTTGTTTGCTCAAAGGTCCAGCTGAAGGCTGCTGTGGAGGAGTTGCCTGCTAAACTGGAGACCGAACTGGCCGAGTCTGGATCAAACTTCAGTGTGGGTCAGCGGCAGCTCGTCTGTCTCGCTCGGGCCATTCTGAGGAAGAACCGGATTCTCATCATTGATGAGGCCACTGCAAACGTGGACCCTCGGTGAGTCTTTGACCTGGCTCTGAGATTGTTTACACAAACCAATGTCAGAGCATTTCAGAACTGTTTGTGTTCTACAGGACTGATGAGCTGATCCAGAAAACCATCCGGGACAAGTTCAAGGAGTGCACCGTCCTCACCATCGCACACCGACTCAACACCATCATAGACAGCGACCGCATCCTGGTGAGTGCAAAGAGAGAGCGCTCTTTATCATAATGCACTGTGGGAATGTGTAAAGTTTTAGTACAGCAGCCAATATTCAAAATAGTCAACACGCCTCATTTAATTTACATAATTTCATAACCATTTAAATAAAAAAAAAGTTACATCTTTCATATACAATTTAACCTAAGCATCAGTTTTTAAATTAAAAATGTAACATGGTTAAATATGGTTTTAATAAATTAAGATCAGATACAATATGGTTTTAATTGAAAGATTGTAAGTAATGAAATCACATGCAGATTTTGAATGCATTTTGAGAGTTTAAGGAATAGTGAGAATTTTTTTTTTTTTTCTTAACTTACATCACTTCTCAATCATATCATTCCAAACTTGCATGTTTCTTCAGAGAAATTCAAAAAGATGTTTTGAAGTTTTACGTTTTCATGCTGATTTTTACCATACAAGAAAACTGTATATTAGGAACTATATATCAGGAGCATTCAAGCTCAAAGACAAAATGGCGTAATAAATTTAGCGCATTACATAGCGCAAAGTACTTTTAAGGTACTTTTTAACCTCTTCTGTATATTATATGAACAGCAAATCAGTAACTGCTATGGAAGACCATTTCCGCCACTGAATAAAAAAAAAAAAGGTAATTGCAACTTTCTATCTCACAATTCAGACCTTTTTTCTCTGAATTGCATGATATAAACTCACAATTCTGACTTTTTTTTTTCTTGCAATTCTGATTATTTAATTCTTAAAAAGTTAAAAAGTCTTTATAATTCTTTATTCAGTTCTTTATATCATGCAATTCTGACTTTCTATTTCTGCGTTTTTATGTTTCACAATTATGACTTAAACTCGCAATTGTAAGTTTATATCATGCAATTCTGAGAAAAAAAGTCAGAATTGTGAGATAAAAATTACCTTTTTTAATTTTTATTCAATGGCGGAAACGGGCTTCCATAAACGACAAAAGTTTTAGGTCTCAAAAACCTTAAATGCATATATTAGAGCAGCAGTTTCTACATTTTGGGTTGAAAGTGATGAAAGTAATGACTATTACGAGTAAGTAAGTGAAAGTAAGTCAAAGTCAAAGCTGTAAGTGCCGAGTTTGACTGACTGAGTCTTTTTGATTGATTCATTAAAAAGAATCAATTCATACGAATCATTCATTTATGAATTTGCTGCAGATACCAGGTCCAAATATCACATTGTTTGGTTCTAATGTTTATTTCATGGAATCAGTTCTGGAAAAGATATCAAAAACAGATGTTTGGTGCTCTCTCAGGTTCTGGATGCTGGTCGAATCCACGAGTACGATGCCCCTCACGTTCTCCTACAGAACCAGAACGGGATCTTCTACAAGATGGTGCAGCAGACGGGAAAGGCAGAGGCGGCCTCTCTGCTGCAGACCGCCAAACAGGTGAGCAGAGCACCGCATATCGCTGTGAAGTCTCCCTGTCCAATCGCCAAATATCTGCCACATGTACCTGTGCCAGAAAGCCACAATAAGAGCCCAAGCCTTTGTGCTGTCAGTCAGTATTAGATTCCCCCTCCTCGGTGGCATGTTGTTCTCCCTTCGGATCGGGTTCCTCTCCGCCTCCTTCAGCCGGTGAGCTCATTCTCCTCGCCGGCCCCTCTGGAGCTGACCGCCGGGGCTTCAAGCACACATCCACCTGATATCAGACCTCTCCGCCATTGTGCGCTCTGAATGCCGGCTCAATTGAGAGTATATCTGATAGTGTGGCCAACTGTTTGTCGGCCATGCTTTGTGTTGTTGGGACTTTTCTCCGTGTATCTGCGGGGGGTGGGGCGAACACCAGGTGCTTTTTCTTCTTTTTTGTCTTTGCGCTCATTGTTAGCCTTGAGTGCTTTTAAATACAATGAGAGGTTTTGATTACTGCATAATAATGATATTAAATAAGAGGGGATTTTTACTTCCATTCAGCCTGCTGTGTTTAGAAAAGCATTGTCGGAGAGGGTTTGGGAACAGAGTGACGCCTTTCATCCGTTTCCAGGTCTCATTAAAGGGTCACATACACTACTGGGCAAAAAGTTTGGATCAATGATTATGATTTTTAATGTCTCTTATGCTTACCAATGCTGCATGTATTTGTTTAAAATACAGTAATACTATTACAGTTTAAAACAATAGTTTTCTATTTTATTATATTTTAAAATGTTTTGTATGTAAATGTTTTTGAATGTCTTTTATGGTTACTGCAATTGTTTGATCAAAAATACGATAAGTACAGTAATATTATGAAATATTATCAACATTTTAAAATAACTGTTTTCTATTTTAATAGATTTTAAGATGTAATTTATTCATGTGAAGCAAGGCTGAGTTTTCAGCATCATTACTTATTACATATCTTTCAGAAATTATTCTTATATTATGATTTGATGAACAAGAAACATTTCTTTTATTATAGTCTGGTGTTAAAAAAAAGATTTTTTAATAGATAATTTTATTGTGGAAACTGACGCAGTACCATTCAATCAGATTAAAAAAAATAAACGAAATTAATACTTTTATATGCATTCAATTAATCAATAGTGATAAAAAAAAATGTGTGTGTGTGTGTGTGTGTGTATGTGTGTGTATATATATATATATATATATATATATATATTTATTTATTTATTTCCAAAGAAGTGCTGTTGTTTTGAACTGTCTATTAATCAAATAATCCTGAAAAATGCATCATAATTTATGGAAAAATATTAAGCAGCAAAAACTGTTATCCATTATTAATAACTGAGCAGCAGATCATCATATTAGACTGATTTCTGAAAGATCATGTGACACTGAAGACTGGAGTAATGATGCTGAAAGTTCAGCTTTGATCACAGGAATAAATTACTTTTTCAAATATGTTTTAATAGAAAACCTTTATTTTGCATTGTAATATTATTTCCTAATATTACAGATTTAATTGTATTTTTAATCAAATAAATGCAGCCTTAGTGTAAGAGATTTTAAAAAGCTGAATCATTCCAGTCTTTTGACCATTAGTGTACATCACACTAACCATGTTCTTCTCTCTTTCTTTTGGTTGGCAGGCTTACATGAACCGCAGTCCGGTCCACCAGCTCAACGGCTTCGCCACCACAGGAGATGGCAGCTTGGTTATCTACGAGACTGCTTTATAACGGCCCGCGAAGAGCCTGATGTACACAGTGCACAGCTACACCCAGCATCCTCCTCCTCCGGAGGGCAACGGACACAAGCTCCGCCTCCTCGCCCCCAACACCAGGCTGAGTGGAGCCGGAGACATGTGCATGCGCTCACTCTGAACGCTCCGAGACCGCAGAGCCACAATCACACCAGCGTTCTGATTTCTCCAGTATGATAGGCTAGAGGTTGTACACCACTGTATGTTATGTTTATTAATATGTGCCTTAATGTGTAAGTGTAGTACCAGGAGTGCTAGGGGCCAAAGAGATGGCCTGCCTTTGCTCTAGTCAAACACTATGTTGTGAACTAGACTCGTTTAGTTTTCTCGGTGCCTTTATATTACATGAACCACAATAACTCCTGATTCTGACAGCAACAGTCAGGACTTTAAACGTACTGAGAGGGCTCTATAAAGCAGTCGAAAAACAGCACTTATTTTTGTTTACTTATTATTATTATTATTATTATTATTATTATTTGTTGTTCTGACACTATCTGCCTTAATCAAAAACCATCAGTGATGGCTAACAGAAATCAAATGCTGGGTAACAATCATTTCTGTAATGCTGCATTGTTTATTGGGCAAAGAAACGTTCTTGTGCAATACACACAATCCTGAACTTTTTTCTTTTGTGTTTAATGTAACCGTTAAATGTCATGCTGGTCGCGATTTCCTTGAACCTTTAGAAAAATAATTTTATTTTTATAATTTGTTTTGTGAGTCTGAGAATGAAAGGGATGTTGGGTGACTGCACACAGCAACACCGGCAGCTTTTCTCTGCTGCTCATTGTCTTGTCTTTCTTTCTTTTTTTTATGTTTTCAATTTTTTATGGTTTCATTTGTGTTTCATGGAGAGGTAAAAGAAGAGAAAGTCGCAGTATCAGCCACAGAAGATTTTTCTGAAATGCATTTTAGCCCAACAGATTCGTTTAAATTAAACAACTTCTTGGTTATTTGTTAAGAATGAAGTTTTTAAGTTAATGTTTGTTGTCATATCTCATCTGGATTTGTTCTGTTTGAATTAATCAGTGTTTTCTGTTCAAAAGTCAGAAGTACATTCTTTGCACTTATGTTAAATATGTATTTGCAATTGTTCTGTCATGTCAGATTCTTGTATTTGGATTAAACCACTTGGTATCTCTCAAAATATATATTGTGTGTGCGTGTGCTGTTTAATGCAGAATTTATTTTACAATTAATGAATGAATTATTTTTTTATTATTATTATTACAGAAAATTATCCAGTTATTTTATGGATATTTCAAATCTAAAATGAAGTGGAAAAATTCAAATTACTGGTAAAACACCTAAAAAAATAGCAATTATAAATACAGTATATTGTACCATATATATATATATAATTACAGTATATAAGCATCTTTAGTTAAAATAATTGAAAACTTATTTTCAAGTCATTTGAGTTTAGTTTTTAAATTCAAGAATGTGTGCAAAATAAGTCACAAGTAACTTTTTTTTAGCTAAGGTGAATAATAATGCATTAAACATGGCTAATTATCGTAATATAATTGAATATTTTTGGTAATTTGCATGTAAGAAATTAATAAAATAAGACATATATATATATATATATATATATATATATATATTCAAATCCAATAATCTTTAACTTTGATTTTTTTTATTAATTTTTTACAGCACAGGTGATGTACAGTATTTACAATATCTGCCAGCAAAAATATGAAGCTTGAACTGAAAGAAAAATAAAATGCTTTTTTAGGGAATCCAAGTGCTTTGTGCCTAATTCTTCCAGCATTATTTATTTACTGATTTTAAGTAAATCACACTGGATGAATGTTAAATTGACAACACCAATCATGTCACAGGGCACAGTATGTTATCCTAAGCGTAATTTCCATATGGATTGATTACGGCTGGGAAACCCCCAGTATTCCAATAACCAGTAGAAGAAAAAATGTTGTCCCTTTACATCCCGCTCCATAATGGCTTTGAGATTTGGTGCCGGAGGTGACAGCAGGTATTTGTTTACAGTCTGTCATCCGTGTCCCATGGTGTTTTGAGACTATGTTATGTTAGTGCATAAAGGAATTAACCTGAAGGCAAAATCCTGGATTGACTGAGAACAAGAGGCGATGTGTAAGGCAAGCAGGCATCGAATCACAGCCTCTTGTCCTCAACATTTGTGGCTTTGTCTGTAATCGTAACCATCATCTCTGGAGTGTAAGCGATACTGTAGGCCTTTCTCCTCCTGGATGGACAAACAAAAGTGTGAGATCTTTGCAGTAGACGATCCTATTGTGTTCAGTTCAAAGGTGTGCACAAGAAGGAATGCTTGCCTTTACTTCTTCATTGAAAAAGCACTTTCAATACACTTTGGTAATGCGTAAAAACTGAGAGAAGATATGAAAGGATAGCCAGATCCATTATTATGAGAGATATGTGGTATGCTTCCCTTACAGCGATGATCTCATGGCAAAACTAAATACACACTTAACCATGTGAAGTAGGCCAGAGTTACCTTCATCCTGTGATTTGGATGCATGTTATTTTCATTTGTAAAGTGAAATATGCAATATCTTATTAAGATTATTACATTTCCTGACATTATTATGTACAGTGGCACCAAAAAAACACATCACTGATTGTGGAAACTTTACACTGGACCTCAAACAAACGTGGACTGTGTGCCTCTCCTCTCTTCCTCCAGACTCTGGGAACCTGATTTCCAAAGGAAATGCAAAATTGACTTTCATCAGAGGACATAACTTTTGACCACTCAGCAGGAGTCCAGTCCTTTTGGTCTGACGCCGTCTGTTGTACAAGAGTGGATTGACACAATGAATGTGAAGCTGAAACCCATGTCTTGCTTACATCTGTGTGTAGTGATTCTTGAAGCACTGACTCCAGCTGCAGTCCACTCTTTGTGAATCTCCCACACATTTTTGAAAGGGTTTTGTTTCACAATCCTCTCCAGGGTGCGGTTATCTTTATTGCTTGTACACTTTTTTCTACCACATCTTTTCCTTCCCTTCACCTCTCTATTAATGTGCTTGGACACAGAGCTTTGTAAACAGCCAGCCTCTTTTGCAATGACCTTTTGTGTCTTGCCCTCCTTGTGCAAGGTGTCAATGGTCATCTTTTGGACCACTGTAAAGTCAGCAGTCTTCCCCATGATTGTGTAGCCTACAGAACTAGACTGAGAGGCCATTTGAAGGCCTTTGCGAGTGTTTTGAGTTAATTAGCTGATTAGAGTGTGGCACCAGGTGTCTTCAATATTGAACCTTTTCATAATATTCACATTTTCTGAGATACTGATTTTGGGATTTTTCTTAGTTGTCAGTTATAAAGATCAAAATTAAAAGAAATAAACATATGAAATATATCAGTCTATGTGTAATGAATAAATATAATATACAAGTTTCACTTTTTGTATAGAATTAGTGAAATAAATCAACTTTTTGATGATATTTAATTATATGACCAGCACCTGTATTTGTAATTGCATGAAAACAGAGAAATATATAAAAAAAGATGCAACTACCTGTGTGTGTAGACATTTTATTTATTTATTTTCTGTGGAAGAAGAAAACACATTTGCAAGAAATTAAATTCAGAATTCTGACTCAGGTCAGAATTGCAAGACATTTTTTTGTTTGTTTTTTTGTTTAGTTTTTTACATAAATATTATGCACATTGGCTCCAGAATACTGTTTTGATTTTGGATTTTTGAATTCTGATGTGATTAAATTCAGACAAAACAAAACAAAAACCTTCTGACAGAAATTGCTTTTCTGGAGCAAATCGCTTTAGAGGAACAGGGAGAGAAGCTTTTGTCATGCTACCACCCCCATTTTTTGCTTTATGGCATGGTCTTAATATCAGTTGCAAAGCTGCACAATGTTCTGATGAAGGTGACCGTGCCTTTAGAAATCAGTGTGACATAGAAAGCAGCTGTTTGTTTCTGCTTTGGACCGCTGCAGTCTGCGCTCACAATGAAGACTGATAACTGATTGCACGCTTAAAGATTGTTCCCAGTTCAAAACAAGTTCTACTGACAGCATCTGTGATTTTCTGTTGTTTATTACCTAAAATATATTTTAGTCTCATTCTTCGACTTCGTAAAAAAGCATTTGTGTTAAAGTGCCAACCTTATGAAAGTCTTCATCTTTCTCACAATTCTGAATTTTTCTCTATAGAACTTGCGGGATATAAAGACAGAATTGCAAGATATAACATCAAAATTATGAGATGTAAACTCGGAATTGGGTCTTCTGAGTATATCTTGTTATTCTATTGATTATAGAATTGATTATTACATAATGCAATTATGAATTTTCATCTCAGAATTGCATGTTTTTTATCTCAGAATTTTGTTTATATCTTGCAATTTTAAGAAAAAAAGTCAGAAATGCATGTAAAAAGTCAGAATTCTGAGATATCTTATAACTCAAAATTCAGACCATTTGAAGTTTAAAATGTGACTACTTGAATTATTTTCTATTAAAAGAGACACTACCACAATTAAAACTCATTTTCTACGGATTCTTTGACAACTATGTATTGAAATGTACAATGTAGCAAATGATTGTACATAAAACAAATTATTGGATGTTTTTTTTTTTTGCATTCTTTTGACTTTTTTGTAAATACAATTTCTCAATGAAAGTTGTTTTAAAAAAAAATGTTTTTCCAGTGTATTTACAAAGCAAATTATAAAACAGTTTGTCATCAGTTGTACAAACTTAACCTCCAAAAACTTTTTCAAGGTTTCATAGTCTCGTTAACAAAGAACTTCAACAACAATTTGTGATGGTCGAGCATGTCCGATGACTTTTTGAGAGAATAAACGTTGGCTTTTCTCTCCAATCCTCTCTATTCATCCCGTGTTTTCTTCGGACCCAAATCCCTGTCTTAAACTCCAGCTGTCATGGTGATAGATGAGGATTCTTCCCCTTTCTGTCCTTTTGTTAACGGGCCCAAACTCTCAGCAGTTTCTCTTTCGAACAAAACCTTCAAATGACTCTGAGTGAATGTGATTAGGTTGAAGGACCTCAGACAAATTGAGTGGACAAAAACACTGCTCATTGTCCTGCCATTTGCTCCCATTGTTCCCATTCTCCGCAGTGAAAGCCTTCAGAACATTAGCCACACAGTGTGACCATCCTTCACTCTCACTGGAGCTGTCCTTTTATCTCCTTTCA
Source organism: Carassius gibelio (assembly GCF_023724105.1). Lineage (NCBI taxonomy): Eukaryota > Metazoa > Chordata > Actinopteri > Cypriniformes > Cyprinidae > Carassius > Carassius gibelio. The sequence continues at coordinate 25,132,126 of NC_068401.1, read as the reverse complement.
CATTCACTGGATTCATTACGGCCTACAAAGGACAGCCAACAAAACAGCTTGTGATGTCAGCTGGATTCTGGGTTCCTCGTGGGAGGCCTGTGTGCTGGACGCTGGAGCGGGTCAAAAGACTCGGGACCCATGTAATGGTACTGGGTGGCCGTACGTTGTGGTAGATACTGCATGTCATCCGTCTTGAAGGACACTGTATGTTTTAGACATTTCACGAGGAATTCATCAGAATGATAGACTTATTTCATGGGCAGTGGGACTTGTTTTAATGTTTCATGACCGGTTCTTGGACCCTTACTGTTGTGCGCCATCCAGAATTCAGAATTCCAAGTCCATTCCTGACAGAATGCAGAAATGAAATTTGAATTTAAATGTAAAGAAGAATAAAAAAAAAAATTAAAGATATATAAAAATAAAAAAAATGTGATTTAATTTTTACTAGAAAAGCATATTTTGTTACTACTAGGTTGACAAAGCCTTTATCTTTAGACACCCCCCCCCACCCCCTTTTTTTTTTTGTTTTACATTTTTGAAGATTTATAGGCCTTATGGACAAAGAAAGTTATAGATTTTTTTCATGAATGCTTTACCTGTGTTGACTTATTAATATTGTGATGTTTTGTCAGTTAGGTTAAATGACTTCTGCTGCTGCATTTTTCAGATATGCAAAGTATTATACAAGTTTTATATGTAATTTCACACAAAATGTTCAAGTGTGTATGATGTGCCTGTCTGTATATGTTTCTTCCCCTTTAATTAATGTGTCAGTCTTTCTAATTTCCTGTTTTGGCTCATCCTATTCACAGTTAGCATTGTGTCTCTATCATAGAGATAAGTTTACTGAGCTCTTTTTAGTCAAATTTCATACCTGCTTTAAAAAGTTCATTTTAATTCATATCTATGATGGCATTATTCTCTTTAATTATTTGATTATTTCCATGTTTTCACTTCATTTAAGGTTGTTTCGTTTTCTGTCACCATCAAACACAAATGTAAAGCAGAACTGCAGACTGCTTTATCTTTTATCAGATTAGAAGAAGTGTCAAACTGTTGCCTGCTGGAGGTGCACATCATCATCTTTGTTCAAAAGTTTACACCCCAGCTCTTAAAGGGATAGTTTACCCCAAAATGATATTCTGTCATCATTTACACACCCTCAAGTTGTTTCAAACCTGTATGAGTTTTCTTCAGCTGTTGAACACAAAAGACGATAGCCAAACATTGACTTCCATAATACAAAAAACAATACTATGGAAGTCTATGGGTGCCATTAGCCGTTCGGTTGCCAACTTTCTTCAAAATAGCTAATTTTGTGTTCAGCAGAAGAAAACCCCATTCAGGTTTGGAATGGCATGCGGGTGAGTTAACTGTAAAAGAATTGTTTTTTTTTTTATGGAATTATCAATTTAATGTATTGTATTATCTTGTTTTTTTTCACCTTTTTAATAGCTGTGTATGAGTCCCTCATTTTGTTCTTGGTGTAGAATTGTCCTGGTTTGTCAATGTTGCAAAAGTTGCTAGAAAAGCAAAGAATGTGCATAACTGATTCCTTACACACACATACTCTCTAGAACACAAATGTTAAAAGCATTAAAAGCTTTGGTGTTTCTGTCAAAGCGCAGTGGAGATAAAGTACTGAAGGCAGGGCAGAGCTGAACGTACAATGGCCCTTCTTCCAGCTGAAAATTAAAGGATTTCTCCTTTTAACGCATTGTTCTTTTCTTCCGCTCTCTCCAAAGGACTTTCTTTTCCTTTCTGCTAAATAAGCTTCTCTTTGAGAGATACCCGAGAGCACTCATGCAAATCCAAGATGCGCTGCGAGATGTTTTCAGGAGAATAAAGGGAAGGCTAAACACAGAGCCGGTTTTAAAAGTCATTTGTTCCTATAATTACTCCCGAGGACATTGTTCTGGTGTGGTCCTGACTCATGACTGACACCTTCCAGTTCTCAGGGTGGGACCGCTCCATAAAAGCAGTTACAAAAGAATCTTATCACTTCCTGTGAATGAAAACATGGTAGGAATTATTGTTCATTTATTGTCCCAATCAAGCAATGGTTTAAAGTATAAGAGTGAGCTAAACTTTGTTGGCAATACTTCATTCATTTGTCACACTGAAAATGGCAAGTCGAGTGCTTTGCACTGTGGGATACAGTAATGTTTGCAATGTGCTCTGTTGCATGCTGTTCATTATGGGAAATGTAGTACAGGTTGACAATTCATATACACTGTAAAAAAAATTATAATCCAGAATACTGTTCTTACAGTTGCATTTGGGCTTGGGTATAGAGCCTGACTGGCTAAAACATACATTTCCCGCAAATACTATGTCCATGGTTACAAGCTGATTATGGAGATTTAAGTTTATGCAAAGATAAACCATTAAAAGAAACAAAAGAGTGTAGGATTTCTTAATAAGCACTTCCTTTCTCCAGCAACCCTCTTATATTGAAATCCATTCAAAAGATTGCATTTTAATCACATAGTAACAGAGAAACACACTGAACAGGTTAACTGAACTTGTCGGGGTGCCTTACAATGACAGTATCGGTGGGAAATGGAATGGAAGCGGCCTACTGCACTGAGTTACTAAAACAAAAGTGACAGCTTCTTCTCTGTTGAGTATTTATTAGATAGATAGATAGATAGATAGATAGATAGATAGATAGATAGATAGATAGATAGATAGATAGATAGATAGATAGATAACTGTCCCACAGTGCTGCTGCTCATAGTGTTTCTAGATTTCACAGGACACACCCACACTCACGTCATTGGTCTCAGAACGAAGGGACACGCCCACTTCATTCATAACTCTGCGCAGGCGGCACAAATACACGCAGTGATGAACATTTAACCCCAGATCACTACAGAGACTCACTCACACATCGCGCCTCCATGGATAACAACTCAAACCATTGGAACTTGTTTGAAGAGATAAATATCTGATTTTTGCAAGTTACACTGAAAAAGAGTCAAAACGTATTTCTAGGCGCAGATTCTGAATTGGTGCCATGTTACAAAGGTAGCCCGGCCAGGTCTGACTGAACTGTGCGTCAAAGGAACTTTGGGCTGCTTTCCGGCGGACTGAAGTTGAAAAGGAGCAGCAGAGGAAACTGCTTCAGAAATGGCAAAGCCTATGGACCATGTTAAACGCCCCATGAACGCTTTCATGGTGTGGTCGAGAGCCCAGAGACGGAAGATGGCACTGGACAACCCGAAGATGCACAACTCTGAGATCAGCAAACGCCTCGGAGGTGAATGGAAACTCCTGTCAGACTCCGAAAAAAGACCTTTTATTGACGAGGCCAAACGCCTCAGAGCCGTTCACATGAAAGAACACCCGGATTACAAATATAGACCGCGGCGAAAGCCCAAAAACATGATCAAAAAAGATAGGTATCATTTTAATGTGACGTACAATCCGGGTGACAGTGACCCGCTGAAAACAGACTCACTGAGCGCGGAGAAGTCGTCTGTCGCCGCTGCTACCCGGGCGTTTTTTACTCACCAACTGTCCACAAATCCCTATCCGTTTCTCGACCTGACCTCCAAAATCTCGGAATTACCCCCTGCACCTTTCCCACATTACTCAATGCTCGGGTATCCCGGGGGATTCTCCGCGTTTCACGGGATTCCCGGACTTCTGGCAGGTGCGCCGCACGCTCACCCGTCTGCGGGTAACCCGGGCCACATGGTGCCCTATAACTGCCTGGGCTGGCCGGGATCTGGACCTGCTGTTCCTTCATCGTACGTGCTTTTACCAGGAATGACCAAAGCTCAGCATGAACCTTATCTGACGTACGCTGCGGCGATATGATCATGGAAATGAATGGACCACGGTGTTCATGTGCTATAAGGTCACGTGCACTTGTTTAAATCTCTGCATTTTGTAATAAATAAATAAATGTTTAAAGAGTTGAATCTTTAATCTTTTTTATTTTTATTTTATTTTTACATTGCACTTGTGTAGTTAGCAGAACTTTGCTGTAAAAACAATGATGTTACTAGCATAACTAAAAAGGCTACATATAACTAAATATGGCATTTTGTTGGCTGTATATAATGATTTATATATTTGATTGATATAATGTTAATATGCCAGCCTATTAGAGCTAATTCAAATGTTACTCTAAAACGTGATGATAATAACTATGATCACATGGTATGACCAGTAATAACATAAAGACAGAGCACAGTGTTATACACAAACAAAACATGAAATAACATTAAATAAACAACATAACATTCAAATATACATAACTGACGAGTAATTACAGAAAATGTTTAATACATAAAATGTTATGGTTCACAGAAGGATTTAATGTCTATCACCATAAATTATGAGGTCATTCATACATGAAGTCATACTTGGTACTGTCATGCTCACATACAAATTTCCTTTTTTTCTTCATTCCTTCTCTTTTCTTCATTTTTTTAATTATACTTTTGCAATTCTACAATAAAACTGCAATTCTACAATAAAACTGACAACAAATTTATTTTATATAGCATCTTTTAAAGTGGTGTTCTTAAAGCGCTGTAAAATTGAGAATCGTGCATTTTAAGGTTATGGGTTTTTACTGTAGCATTTCACATTCCTTTTCCTGTTAAATTGACTTATTTCTTTATAATGAGGCATGGCATGTATGAGAGCTGATGCTATGACGTGCACATTTTTTTTTTACCAAATGTGGAGGTATAATTATAGCCTAATAACCAAATGTGTAGAATCATTCCAATCACCTTCTAATATCGGTTTGTTGATGACAAAATAATGAAAAACCTGTTAAATCTGCAATATGACATAGAACAGAAGACAAGTGAGAGAATGGCACACGGTGAAACAGTATGTTAAAAGGCCAGCCATCCAAGCAAGAGACAGCAGCTCTATAACATCAGCTAGCTTAAGCAGATAATAGCTCTCAACCAGGAACAGATTCTAAGCTTTGGTCAGGAGAAGCCCTTAAGAGGGACGGGAAGAAAAAGGAAAGAAAAATACATAACAAAGGCACCTAAGACACAACTAGATGGGAAGTTTCTTTTCATCAGTTCATGTGCTCAATTAAATTGCACTTCTCATGCTTTTGTTGACTAAACACAAGACACAAAGAAGAAAGGAATAAATCTTTCCCCAGCTAAAATATTTAAAATACTAATCAATTAAGTGCTTATTTATATACCATAAGATCAATAATCAATAACTTAAAGTCACTAAAACTAAACTGACCTATTGAGAAATATAACTTATATCCCAGACAGCAGCATAGTGTTGGCCCAGATCTGGCCCGCATGAAATCCAGGATGATGTGTGCTCTCACTCTCAGACAAAAGTCCATTTATTAGAACTCAACAGTTCAGAAACTTAACGCATCTGTAATCCTGGCAGCGCTTTTTAGCAGACAGCAAGAAAATGCAAAATTTTAAAAGCAAAACAACTGAAAAATCTAATTGTACCAGGAGGCCTATGGTGAGTTTTATGGTAAAAAAAAAAAAAAAAAATGGCAGAGGTTGCCAAAACTATGTTAATCACATTAACATAAAATGCAGTTAGTTTAATGTGCTAGTCAAGTAGTACAAATTATTGTTATAACATATTTTGCATGTCAGTCAACTGACTAAAAGCAGCGGTCTATTTTTATCTATAATCAGCAGCGACAACAGGTTACAAAGATCATAGGTAATTACTGTAAGCTTGTGTTTTATGTAGGCTAAGTACAAAGATAACATACACAATCACAAATAGCAGAATGATTCAACTCCAGGAATGCAACTGTTTTATTAGGCTATGTATTTTTAATAACAAAACAACTTAATGTTAATTTACATAAACAGAAACCATTTTCAAGGGTAGCTTTTAAACATTCATAAAGACAAACAAGCACATACAGTAGCCTATTATTGCTGTAATTAAAGTTATTTAAAATATAACACTATGAACATCCGCACATTTAAAGCTATAGCTCCCTCTGCTGCTAACAGCTAGCATTACCTTTAGTTTGATATGAATGCCTTTATGCATGTATAACTAATAATCAATTAAAAATAATAATAATAAACATTTTCCACGTGAGCAAAACGACTTCATGAAAGGTTCATAATCGTCCAGGCTTTTTAAACTAATTATTAAACTAAATTAATTTCTGTGAAGTGAAACATGCACGCGCTCTACTGGATCGATTATGGCAGTGCAGTATCATTGGCGCAGAAGCCTTCATTTTGGTTGCTAGGAAACAGTCAACAGTCAGAGCAAGTGCGTGTGGACGTCGAAGGGTAAGACGATGTGAAATAACGCTAGCACTGCTAAAAATGCTATTTATCCATCTATTTTTATATATTTGGGGCACTGTTTGTTTCTCGACAAACATTCTCTCAGAAGAAAGGATACAAGTCCTCATTTGAAATCACTGTCTAATCCTAGTGAATTAAACTAACAAACAAAAGTTAACAAACAAACGGATGGTTTGTATTAGATTATTAATACTTTACATGTTTTTGTGCCTATATGGCCAAACTGAGGAATCTTATTGTGTAATCTTAAATTGTTGGTTTTAGCAAGTGTGTTTTTTGTGTAGTTATGCATCTTCTCTTTTTCATCTGTGATCCCCAGAAATACAGCAAGCATGCCTAAAAAAGCAGGGAAGAAAGGAGGCGGGAAACTAGTGGGGATGACAGAAGAGGAGAAGCTTCTGTACATGCAGCAGAAGGCTCAAGCTGAGGACGAGACGGCCAAGAGGAAAGAGGACATGCTCACACACTTCCTCAAGGTGACTAATAACATATAAAACATACACGGGATGACAAAATTAGTTTAGAAATGTACAAATTTTGTTTGTCGTAAAATCCTTTTGTAAATTACATTTTATGCCTAACTTTATCTATGCATAAATATTTATGCATCAGATCAACAAAATGTATTTGAGTATTTTTTTTTTTTTTACTCTATATGTGTTTTTTATATATATATGAACTGTGAGGCAAGTGATTTCTGCACTGACATATGATTTGTTTTTTAGGATAAACTGCAGAAAGAGGAGAGAAACAGCGTACTGAATCTCCATAAGCTGCGGCAGCTATGGCGCTCTGTTTTAACACAGACCAAGACAGCAGAGCTACGCAACGACATGTCAGTGCTCAGCCAGAACTTTGAGAGAGTCCTGGACTACAAAGACAACATCATTAAGGTGACAACATCATTTAAGAAAATATCATGTGTTCACAAAGCTTTAATGTATGCAATATAGCCTAGACTGTCGCTTCTAACTTATAGGAAGATCAGAATGCTACAACTTTTACGAGAGGATATAAGCAGCAAGCTTGTGTGTGTGTGTGTGTGTTTGTGTTTTAAACAGAGTTTGGTGGTTGATCTGTCTGAGAGGGAGCAGCAGTCAGAGCTGGCACGCAGTTCTCATCTGCAGAACCTGGACTATCTGTTAGAGATCCATAGGAGTCGACTGGCAGAACTACAGCTGAACTTCACCACAAATCTAGAAGAACTTGGTTCAGAGTATAATACTGAGAGGTACGTATACACACACACAAACATTTTGAATATAATGTAGTCTGTTTTCCAGTTCCTGACAACATTGGTTGGGGTGTAGAAAATGAACATATTTTTTGTTTTAATTTTGTCAATAAAAAATGTGGCATCAGAACAGATCTGGAGAAATTTGTGGATCAGATCTCCTCTGATCCAGTGGATCCTCTGCAGTGGGTCAGAATGAGAGTCCAAACAGCTGATAAAAACATCAAAATAATCTACAAGCAATCCACACAACTCCAGTCCTTCAGTTAACGTATTGTGAAATGAAAAGATAAGTGTTCTTAAGAAAGAAATCATTAAAGTTTTTACTTTTAAACCATTGCTTCTGGCTAAAATATAAGTCCATAATCTATAATAACACTTCTTCCAGTGAAAAGGTATGCATATTTCTCGCCTGATTCAGACAAGCTGACTTTTTCACTGGTTTGGAAGTTAAAAACGTCTCGATGGCTTTGTTTCTTACAAACACACAGCTTGTGAAGTAACTTACTTGTGGATTATTGTGATGTTTTTTGTACTCTCATTCTGACGGCACCCATCCACTGCAGAGGATCCATTGGTGAGGAAGAGATGTAATGCTAAAAATCTGTTCTGATGAAATCTGTTCTGTTCTTGAGTGGCCTGAGGGGTACATTTTAAGCAAATTGTAAATTTTGGGTGAACTGTCCCTTTTTATATATATATTTTTTAAAGAGTTTCATATATTAGACATTAACTGTTTATGGGCATGAAAATGCCTGTCAAAGGAATGAACAAAGTTAGCATCATCTGTACTATATTTCTTATATTTCAGAGAGCAAATTGTTTCAGAGCACCAGCAGGAGAGTATGTATTTGGAGAAGGTGATGTTTTCCATGGAAAAGCATTATGCTGATCTTGACAATGAGGCTAGACGTGACTACGAGAGCACTCGCAATCAAATAAAAAAACAGGTACTGGTTTCATTATGTTTACGTTTATTAATTTGCCAGATGCTGTTATCCAAAGCAACTTAAATGAGGAACATTGCAAAAAAAAATTGTCATAGTGCCAACAATATTCATAGGTTTAGTAAAAACTAGATTAGTAAACAAGCTGGAACAGAGGAGAAATACAGAAAAGAAGAAAAAGAGATGGTTTATATATATATATATATATATATATATATATATATATATATATAAAATAAGAGTTAAGTGCCTAATTGCATTAACCTAATGGATTATAAAAATGCAGATTACACAAATGTGTGTGTACATATGTGTGTATATATATATATATATATATATATATATATATATATATATATATATATATATATATATATATATATATATTTCTATACATTTATATGCCTTTAAAATTTTCTAATTAAGTCCTCAACAATACAAATATTATACAGAATCTGTATAATATTTGACAAACCAAGACACATTTTTATGGGTTTAATATAATACAATGATGTTGGTTTTGTTTCTGCAGAACAAAGAGGATAAGCAATCAGTGAAAGATCAGATGGAAGGGGTGGTGGAAAAACTGTGGCGGGAACTTCAGCAGGTTTTACACCACTACAATGAGACCACTAAAGACAGATTCATCGCAACTGAGTCTCTGCAGATCAAGGATGGACAAAGTGCTAAAGAGATTGACACGCATAAAAAGCACATTCAGAAGCTGCAGGTCAGCAACAAAGTAGCTGACTACTTTGAAGAAGCATTTTCCCCTATACTTCCAATTGTGTTGTTTCACAGGTTTGATGATTTTATTTGCCATTTAAAATGTGAAACATTTGCAGGAGTCTATCTCTGCTCTGCGCTGTCAGCTGAGCTCCAGTCAAAGCGGAGTAACAGCTCAGCAGCTTCATTCAGGCCGTGAAGAGCTCGCCCAGAAAGTTCAACATTTCAGAGTCCACCTCGCTGAGGGCCAAGCCATCCGGAGAAAGCAGCTCACCAAACTTACCATTCAAAGCAGCGATGCTACTAAAAAACTGCAAGAGATTGTAGCCATGGTACATTTATGCATCCACGTTTTTACACAAAATATTTCCACAATCATCAACATCAAACTGTTCTTTATTTTCCATACATCTGCTTTGTCCCTTCAAGCCATTCAGTAGGGAAGTAGAATGCTGTTTTATATTGCTAAAAAAAATTATGAATCTTTTCATTCATCTTATTTCTTGTACATGTTTCAAGTGAGGCATCAAAACCTCATAGAAAATTAGAATATAATTACATTTATTATTATTATTATTATTATTATTATCATTTATAATAATAATATCTATTTTATTTCAAAACAACAGAATTATAAAAAAAATATAAAGCTACGTATTTAAAAATATTAATATACTGTAATTATATTATATTGATCATAAAATCATTTACAATTAATCCATTATCCTATGTAATATCATATCATATCATATCATATCATATTACATGTGACCCTAGACCACAGAACCAGTGAACCAGTGATGAGTGATAAGTTGAAATTGAGATTTATACATACTAAAATAACCTTAAATAAAAGCTTAAAGTGACGTGACATTCAGCCAAGTATGGTGACCCATACTCAGAATTTGTGCTCTGCATTTAACCCATCCGAAATGCACACACACAGAGCAGTGAACACACACACACACACACTGTGAGCACCATGGATTTATGGTTTGTTAGGATAGGACAATATTTTAAAATCTGGAATCTGAGGGTGAAAAAAAAATGCCTTTAAAATTTTAAAATGAAGTCCTCAACAGTGCATATTATTAATCAGTAATTAAGTTTTGATATATTTTTGGTTAGAAATGTACAAAATATCTTGATGGAACATATCCTAATGATTTTTGGCAAAAAAAATTAAAAAAAATAAATCAATGAATGTATTGTTGCCTATTGCTATAAATATAAAAGTGTGACTTGTCCATGGTCACATATAATATAATATAATATAATATAATATAATATAATATAATATAATATAATATAATATAATATAATATAATATAATATAATATAATATAATATAATATAATATAATATAATATAATATAATTTTTCCAGAATTCTCAAGAGAAATATTATATCAGTTTAAAAAATTTTCTTCAAAAAGTCAAACATGAATAAAAGAGGGTTGTGCACAAAACATGATGAAGCATGAAATAAGACTTGTTGTCTAGGTAAATCCTTCAAGTCCTTAAACTGGGAGAAACTGCTTCTTGTATCATGAGAAGACAGGGATGCATTTTAAATATTTATTGGGAGTAGTGTTGAATCTGGAGTAGAGATCATATTTCTCTCTCTTTCATAGGGTGAAAGGTTGATTCGTCTCTCTGAGATGTGTAGTAAGATGGAGACGGAGTATGAGAAGGTTCTGCCCTTCTACACATCCTCACTGAGTGAAGAAGAGCTGAAGAAGGAGAGAGCCAATGCCATGGAGCCGCCGACTGAGAAACTTGCTCAGGTAATGAGCACAGAGCTCAAGCTCATTCAAAACACACTCAGCTTGCATTGTGGCTTTTCACAACCCCATGAATTTCAGATAGTTAAAAAAAAACATAATTTTCTCAAGTGATATCAAGTTTCACTTAGATATAAATGACACTGTGAACTATTAATGCCAGTTATTGACTTTTGACTTGTCCTGTTCTCTGTCCCCAGCTAACGCTTGACTATTTGCCTCTTGAGAAGTTCTGGCAACGGTACAACAAGGTTCAGCTTGAACATTTGTGTCTGAAGCGAGAGAAAACACTGCTGTTACAGGAAAATGAACGACTGAGGCTCTATCTGAAGCAGTATCTGGATGAAGTTTCGGTTTCTGATGAGAGTTTTCGGCAACAGAAGCTTCTGGTGGTGTTATCTCCTTCTCTTCAGGACACCGCTGCCACTGAGAGACGCGATCAGAAGCGCTATGTGGTCCAAGAAGCAGCAAATATTGTGCACAAACAGTTTTAGGGAATAAAATGCATTATGTAATGCAGAAGTGTTTCTGGTTGCAATTAAAATCAAAACATTTAGTCTGTTTAATGCAATGCAATGATTTAATGCAATGATCTCAGTGATTTAGATTTTAGCACACTTTCCTCACAGCTTATGTAGGTTACATCCAGTTGCGACAGTTCTAGAGAAAAAAGTAAGGTTTTTAATGTCCTTCAATTGCCTAAAGATGGCGCCAAATCATTGAAGATTCCAAAAAATTCCATAATTTATGTGGAGAGTTTTGTCCTCATTTTGTCCTGTTTTCCAATATTCTAAAGCAGAAATACTTATCAGCAAATTTCAGTATGTTAATGAACAACAATAGCAGTAATTCTGTGTTTTGAAATTCTAATATTGATTCTATAGATTTGCTGCAAGGTTTGTCTGCATTTTTGATAACTTCTTATCAGATACTGACCTGGAGTGAATGTTATCTTTCTTCTTTTACTCACATTGACATGACAAGATTGATAAAGACGCTAATCACAAATTTGCATGAGGGACTTTAAGCCGAGGCAGTATAAATGAATTCTCTCCACAAATGTCTTTTACATCAGGAATAAAGCAATTATACAATAAAAGCAATTCATCTCTAACTCTGGTTAATTATTAATCAAGGAGTAAAGACAAAAATGACTGACTGGGATGAGTTGCATTTCAGACTCAATGCTGCAGACATTTTAGCCCATAAACATTAATACACATGGTTTCAAATATTTAGCTGATTTCACTCAGAAATCAGTTCTTTTAAATGGTAATAATATTTCACAGATTTATGATATATTTCAGCCTTGAGAAATATAAGGGAACTCTAAAACTTTTTTAAAAAATCTTCCCAAATTTTAAATTGTGGAGTATATTTAATTGAAACAGGTAATGAATAATATATGATTTCTGAGGCAGAATGTTTAGGCTAAACAGTGTGTGCATAAATTACAAAACCCCCAAATTATACATTCTTGAATGCTTTGAAATTCTTCTAAACATACCTATAGAAATACTTTTTGGGGTCACTGTACAAACTAAGGCACATATTGTAAGTGGATCCAGATAAATGTATCTGTTCAATGACTTACATAGGAGAATAAAAAAAAAAAAAAAATGAAAGCACCAATCGAAGCATTTTTTATTTAAATATTTTATTCTTTTTGGCTTTAAAACTTATTTCTTCTTGCTTTTCTTGTCTTTGTTCTTCTTCTTGCCTTGAGGTTGTGCATGTGCTTTGTTGTAGAGGTAGAGACCCACTAAACCCAGTAAAGTGGGAACCAGTGCCAAGCACAAAAGAGGCAAGATATCATTAACTATCTTCTGCCACGGCGTTTGCTGGGACAGAGAGATCACCTCCACCTCAAACTCAAGTGTGCTGTCCCCTGTGAGGAAACAACAGGATTTAAAGGGAGTCCCCCAGAACCTGTATGACTTTCTATCTTCTGTGGAGCATGAAAGGAGATATTCTGAGAGATACTGATAACCAAACAGTTTAAGCTCACATTTCTGTCCATACAATGTAGGTCAATGGAAACAGAAACTGCTTGCCTACCACTGTTTTCATGTTCTATATAAGATAGAAAGTCGTACAGGTTCTGAACAACATGAATGTGAGCAAACGATGAAAGATTATTCATTTTGGGGTGAATTATCCATTTAACCGTTCAAATAAATAATCATTATTACCAGCTTAAAGCCACTTTAAATGTATGGCTGTGCTACCTGGAATGGTTGGAGGGTATCCTCTCTTTCCATACGCGAGGTGAGCTGGAATCGTGGCTTTGATTTTTTGTCTGTGCAAAAACAGTGCCAGAAAAGACTGAAAACGGACTTTAAAGTGGGTGATTCAGACCTTTTCTTGAAGTGTTCTTCAACATAATTCAATCGCTGTACTTTTACCGTCTCTGCCTACATGGATTGCCAAGTGACAAGCAGGCATTGACTTCAACTTACCCTTCACACAATCCGACCAGGGCTTGCTCTAGGCCTGCCAAGCAAAATAATGTGTTTTATAGATATGTGCAATTGTGGAAACAGCAAATCATTTCTGTTTATTCCATGGATTGCAAAAAAAAAAAAGCATGACCTTAGTTATCATAACAGTCTTTCTCTAAAAAAGTTCTGTTGTTATGAATATAACATATCATTTGGGGATGGACTGCAGAGGTGGAGCCTCATACCTATGATGACAGACCTCTTGCCCAACTCTACGACCAGAGGCTCACGAGACAGAGAGGTGTCAATCACCTTCCCGTCCATCAGTCGACCCTGTGCAGGACAGGAGAAATGGTGTTGAAGGTCAGTTGCATTCATTTATTTTCATAGATGCAGCAAATTATTTGTTGTAAATACATCTAGAACTTAATTAATAAAATGTAATGAAATCACTGCCAGGATGCTAGAATTGTGGATTGACTTTTAAAGGTTTTGGAAGCACTAATGTTATAAAAAAAAAATATATATATATATAAAGGCGGCGTATTTTAATAATCGGGTTGGGGCATGTTGTCACCAGGTGTTTTACATGCTGAAATTTAAAACCATTTTATTATTTACAATTTCTGTTGACCAAAACAATATTTGTGTATATGTGTATGACATTTGAATGGTAGTATATATTTAATGGAATATTGAATTAATCATAAATTATTAATAAAAATGAAAAATGTTTGAGAGAGTATGCCTACAGTTTAAACATTATCTGCTATATATATATATATATATATATATATATGTGTGTGTGTGTGTGTGTGTGTGTGTGTGAACTTACACTTGTGTGTATAGTGTTATTATAGTATCATTAATATACTGTTATAGATTTATTAAAATATTTCATTATACGTTTTTATATTCTGTAATGTTTAGTAAATTAGTTGTGTTTTTGTAATTTTACTGTTTTGTTTTTATATCTAACTTTTATTACAAGTTGTCAAAATATGTAATCATGTGTTAAATAAATTAAAAGTATGTTTAAAATTGTATTTTTTTTATTTTTAGAAAATACTTTGATGCAGTGACCTAATCTAAGAACTATTCAAGGCCTCCTCTTATATGTTCCTATAGAGTCAGAATGACCGCGCGCGCGCACGCTCGCTCTGACTGACTCAACTGCTGACGTGTTGCTCCGCCTCCTCCACAACATTTGGTTCCGCTTAAAACTAAAATACTATTACAAAATAAATGCATTTCGAAACAAAAACATGTCTCCAAGATTAGCTTCAGTTCTGTATGAACTAAAGAGGAATGAGTTATCTTTTTCATCTCTCTCACGTAATGCATTACAACTCGAGTTTCTGTCAGATATGGCGAGTCCAGATGTCAGCTTTAGTCTGCCACATCACTGAACGATTTAATGAGCAAATACCCCCCAAGAGTCCATTTTGACGCATTTTAATTCAATCATACCAAGAGATTTATTTGGGAGGTGCCTCGTTTTACAGCATAATAGAGTCTAAAGGCGCAACTCGTTGTGTTTATTACCGTGTAATGGATTTGAAGCGTGTCTCCCATCTCGGATGTAATCGTGCATGTCTCTGGCTTCACCTAAAATGGTAAAAAACACAATATTGAGGAAATTATACAGAGTGGACGTCGTAAGGAAATGAAATGCACAGACCATCGACTGTATTAAAAACGACGCAACATAGAGAATATGCATTTAGAATTGATACATGTGCCTCTGTCATCAAAGCACGAATGCGGCGAGCCGCTTCGTGGACTCTTGTATCAATAGTCACTCTAGTCATTCATAAAAATAAAAAAAACTTGACCCAGCTTACCAACGTGTCCACAACCAACTGCTCGATCACGCTTTCTTTGCTATCTCCGTCTTCAGCTGCAACAAATGCAAAAGCTGCCAGAAAAATCAAGGCGATTCCTGTCCGAATTCGCATCGTGTCTCACGTTAAGAGAAAATCAGCACCAACAATAACCACAAAAAAGGATAGAAGCTACTCTAAGTGTCTGACTTCCGTCACAAGAGTCGCCCCACTGCAGCCTGCGGCGCGGAGAGAGCCAGTAAATACTCGGACAAGAAGAGATGCCAGTTAAAGCTGATGTGTTATTATAGTGAAGAGATAACGGCAGGCTTATAGACGACCCTCGAGCACTGGACCAATACCTGGGTCACTGGAATCCCCGCCTTATAATCCGCCAGCATCCCAGAAGTCTCTCCACATGGCTGCTGCAGTTAGAGAACTGCCCCGCTAGAGGGCGCGTGGTATTCCGCGGGTGAGAAAAGCAATAAAGCGCTACTGCATCCTTTTTTCTTGATCTGTTTAAAGGTAACGTGTGTAATTTCTGCAAAACAAGCGTCAGTAACCGGAACTGCAAAAATAATAGCTGTTGTCAAACAGGTTTCTTGAAAACTCCCCGTCTCCCATTGTTCTTCCAAACAGATAGCCCCGCCCCCGCCACGTTGAACCAATAATGAGCAAATAAGCATGAAGTATTTCAGGATCCGAAAAGTACGCACTATAGCTTTAAGATTTTATATTTTTTTATAATGCAAATTATATAAATTATAATCTATAATCTATATAATGCTTTTGCACCATACTTCATAAACCTGCCCTCTAGTTTATAGTCTAAGCATAATTTTATTCTTTGAATTCACATCTTATTTTTATGTTGTTAAAGAGTTCATCCGTTTCTGTCATTAATTACTCACCCTCATGACGTTCCAAACCCGTGATCCTTCGTTCATCTTCAGAACACAAATTATGGTGTTTTTTGTCAAATCTGAGAGCTCTCTGAGCCTCTGTAGACAACAATGCATTTTTGGGAGAACTATCCCTTTCAGTTATATTTGAGTTATCATGTTGTCTTTGCAAGCTTTATTCTTTATTATTGTTTTTTTATTATCATTAGTAAGTAACATTTATTTATATAGCACCTTAAGGAGTCACAAAGTCCTTTACAATAAAATTAAAATCAAAACAAGTTAAATACCAGCTGCACAAATACCACCAAATAAAAAAATAAATAAACTGGTTTCAGACCATACTGTTAGTTAAAAGCTTGTCCAAAAATATGTATTTGGGTGTTTTCTTTTTATTATTAAATTTTCATAAATTAGTTAATATTATTTAAGTATCCCTACTATTATAATGTTTGTTAATATTTTGAATTATACTTTTTATTTTTCTGTTTTCATTGTAATTTTAGGCCATTTTGTGTACTTTTTTATTTATCATTATTTAGTTTTTATTAAAATATATTTATGCAGGCTAGTTCATATTAAGTTTAAATGTATTTAGTTTGGTCATTTTAATTCTTTAGCTTAAACTAAATGATAATGAGAAATGCCTTGCCTTGGCAACGAGCTGAAAGAAAACATTAAAAAAAAACTAGTTTAGTAATTGTTTATTTAATTATAAGTAATTCTATTTTGTACTGGTTTTAATTTTGGTATAGTTTAACGTTAACAAGTCTGAAGTAGAACACCATGTGATTTAAGTTACTAAACTATTTCATATTAAGCATCAGTTTAATAGTTTATTTATTGTTTCATTTCAAGACTTACAGTGTCTTTTTATTTTCCATTTTGTTTTCCTCAGAGAGTCCTAAATGGGTAAAAAATAAATGCACATTTTATGCTTAAAATACAAAAATACAAAGATATTTGCTAAGAATTTCCAGGGAAGTTGTAGTTTGAAGGACTGTCAAGCATTTCCTTGACATGTCATTTGTTTGGCTATGATACCTGACCTGACTGGAGGCAGTCTCAAGATGCAAAACCAAACATCGCGAGAAATCCCCATCCAAGCCTGTGCTGTCGGCGTAAACTCTCGTGAGATTTTCTCTCTGTCTCTCCGTGTCCAGAATCGGCTGGTGTCAGCTCGCAAGGTAATTCAGATACGTTCAACTGTTGTGTTTGCTTTAAAATGAAGTGTTTGGAGGTGGTTCTGACGGGTTGAAATGTTGTCTGTACGTTTGGTGAAATATGACAGCGCGTCTAATATTGCTGCTGGAGACAGAAAGGCCTTCCGCGAGGCAGGTATCGTCTCTCTATCTCTCCAAATGAATGAAGATCTGTATCAGAGATGATGTGCTTGCTGTCTTACGCCTCTTCAGATATAATGACGGCTCGTATTGCGCTCGGGCTTTAATTGATTCTGGTTGGTTTTTGCATGAATTGTAGTGATCTTGCATAAGAACAATTTCATCCATCTGCTTCGTGCCAAACGCCTCTCTTCACGGAGAAGCTCCGATCTTTGTATCCTACGCCGACACCGTCAAAGGGTCGTAGGCCTTTATGAGCTCCAGCAGTAATCCATATTATTAATTTAGCGCCATATTCATGTTTTTAATTATTAGATATCACGTGGACCTCCGTCTAGCGCAGTTGTATTTCGATGTCTCGTGACTACATTGTTGGGGTCTCTTGCACGAGAGTCATTCAGAAACGAGGAAGCCTTTAAAAACGACGAGGTCTGTTACAAAAATAGTTGTAAATGATACTCGTGATGTGTTTTGTGGAAGGGGTTTGCTGGAGGTGGGTCGAGCGTCAGCACCATGGACAGCTCAGCCGGAGTCAGACCCCCGCAGCGTCATGATCAGATTATTATTCATCACAAACACCTTCTCGTATCACTGTCTTAATGAACACATTTACATGTGCATTATGCAGCTTTAATATTGTTACCTTTTGTATTGTTTTTAAAGGGGAGACCAAGGCTAACTGTCACACTTCTGTCATTATTACTACTTTAAAAGTCAGCTTCTTATTAGGCAAGATTTAGGAAACAAAATATATTTAAAATTTTCACTGTGGCTTGAAAAGTAGAAAGATACAAATTAACACATTTTGATATTTGGTGATAACGTAACCCAGTTGCATTGTGGCATTATAAGCTGTCACAATATGGACACACTGATAGAGATAATATAGATTTGTTTATTTGGACATTTGTCTCAAAGCCTTACAGTTCCTTTGATAAAGCCACTGTGTGACTAACTTCAGTCTCCCTTAAACATGTTTAATTTCAAAATGTAAGCTTTATACAATGACAGTTCATGAATTAGGACAACTCGGTTATTGGGGAATGTGTTCTACATCTCGGATAACTCCATCTGGGAACGTTCAGGGATGACTAGTGGGGGTTCATGTGAAGGCGGGATATGAGAGGGATGAACAGATTGCTGGATGGCCTGAAGACATGGCAGGATCATAGTTTCTTCAGTTCAGTATGTAGCTTGTACACATAAAGCAGTCTGTTGAATAGAAGAAATGTATACGCATCCAAAAGCATCATGTTCATTCAATCTGCTTGCAACTTCTAAATGTGTCTTTGATAATCAGCGAGTGAAAGAATGTTTGATTGAAATGATCAGATTGCTCTCCTTATCATTTACATGTTAAATTCGGTCAGTCCAACTGAATCACACTTTATGTAGATCATTTGCTGCAATATGATGCATATTTGTTTTTTAAAGGGTGCATATTTGTACATATTGGTATCTATTAAAAGTAAATGTTAGCACCTAAAAGGGAAAAAAAAGTAATTTTGAAAAGTGACAGCTTTCGTACCTTTTTTAATGTACATGCATACATACCTACACTACTGTTTACTGTTTTGGAATAAAGTCTCTCTTTCTTGTTTGTGACTCTGGACCACAAAACCATAGCCAAAACAACATTATATGGATCAGAATTATCGGTTTTTCTTTTATGCCAAAAATCATTAGGATAAAGGTAAAGATCATATTCCATGAAGATATTTTGTAAATTTCCTAACGTAAATATATCAAAATGTAATTTTTGATTAGTAATATGCATAGCTAAGAGTTCATTTGGACAACTTCAAACGCGATTTTCTCAGTATTTAGATTTTTTGCACCTTCAGATTTCAGATTTTCAAACAGTTGTATCTCGGCCAAACCATACATCAATGGAAAGCTTATTTATTCAGCTTTCAGATGATGTATAAATCTCAATTTAGAAAAATTGACACATATGACTTTTTGGTTTTGTGGTCCATGGTCACATTTGATTGAACAGTAAATGAAACAGTAATATTTAAATTTTAAATAACTGCTTTCTATTGAAATCATTTTTAAATGTAATTTATTCTAGGGATGACAAAGCTTCAGTCTTCAATGTGACAAGATTCTTGAAAAATCCTTTTAATATGCTGATTTCATGAAACATTTTTTATGATTATCAAGGTTGAGAATGGTTCTTCTTCTTCTTAATATTTTGGTGGAATCCGCGATGCATTTTTTCAGGATTCTTTGATGAATAGAAAGTTCAAAAGAACAGCATTACTTTGAATTATAATTTTTTTTGTAACATTATAAATGTCTTATACTATCAAGTTGTATTAAGTCAAGAGACCCTTTCTGAATAAGAGTGCACATTTAATGAGAGTGAGAATAACATTTCCTTTCTCATTTCTTTTTCCCTTTCCAAGACTCTAGATTCTTTTTCTCAGCTAAATAACCTTGTTTCTCAAGGCTTTCAGTTTTTTTTTTTACCTCAGTGGATTGTTCCACACCAAGGACTCACAGCTTTCTGGATTGTGATTGGCTAGACGAAGCAAAACATTGAATCATGGGGAATATTTTTGGCAATCTGCTGAAGAGTCTGATAGGGAAGAAAGAGATGAGAATCCTGATGGTTGGATTAGATGCTGCTGGTAAAACCACCATCCTTTACAAACTGAAGCTGGGAGAGATCGTGACCACCATCCCAACCATTGGTAAAACTTTATTCTATCGTTGTGTTGACTTACAATACTATTATACAGGATTCTGTATATCCTTAGGCGGAATTCAAGGTGTGAAACGCAGTGTATAAATGTGTATGTATTACATCATAT
Source organism: Carassius gibelio (assembly GCF_023724105.1). Lineage (NCBI taxonomy): Eukaryota > Metazoa > Chordata > Actinopteri > Cypriniformes > Cyprinidae > Carassius > Carassius gibelio. The sequence continues at coordinate 25,111,818 of NC_068401.1, read as the reverse complement.
AATTAACTTTTGTGAAACAGCTAGTTGAAGAACATTTCCATTTCAGTTTTTTCGAAATTAAATAGAGAAGATTATTGAGTTGTGACTTACACTGTAACTTTTAGTTTCCATTTAGCTAAATATTTTAATGCTGCTATTACTTTTGACATACATAAATGCTTTTTATAGCAGAAACTGCCAGGTATGCAGTATCTGTAGAAGTCTGTAAGTTAGGAATCATGTCAATTATTCTTAAGAAATTAAAATGTTACAGTTTCCCTAGTGTCCCTACATATACACTGTTTAGATTCTGTGATTCTGGGTCACACCGTGTAAGTTTGTGTTTGTGTCTTAAGGCTTTAACGTGGAGACCGTGGAGTACAAGAACATCAGCTTCACTGTGTGGGATGTGGGTGGTCAGGATAAAATCAGACCACTCTGGAGACACTACTTTCAAAATACACAGGGTGAGTTACACATACAATCCACTTCTCCCACTAAAACACAAGCTGGATTGAGTTGACTGTGCAAATGATTGTAATTTGATGCGTCTGTGTAGTTTGTGTTGTGTTCAGTGAGCACACACTGCATTTTCAGGGTTGGTCCTGCAGAGCCACCTTGTAAACATAATAAACAAAAAGGGAAAGAAAAGAAAATATGTATAAATAAATTATTATTTAATTTAAAAAATAATTATTATTGGACTAGTTCCCCAGGTAACGTTATTCATTTTCATTTAGTTTAACTTTATTGTTTTAATATATAACTAAAACTGAAAAACAAAAAACTATAGAAAAATATCTATTCTTTATAAAACATATAAAGTATTTATAAATATTAATAACTATTGATTAAGAACTATAATAGTACATCTACATCTTAGTGTAAAATAGCTCAAAGAAACAATGTTCTTTTTAAACACAACATTTCATAGCTGAATTAAATCTGGGTATTTTTTGAGTTGTGCTAATGTTAGTTGCTTGTTGAATTAAATGAAGTCTTTTCTTCATCTCTGCTCATTTTTCTTTCCTTAGGTCTTATCTTTGTGGTTGACAGCAACGATCGGGAGAGAGTTAACGAGGCGCGGGAGGAGTTAATGAGGATGCTCGCAGAAGATGAACTGCGTGATGCTGTCCTTCTTGTCTTTGCAAACAAACAGGTACTGTGGTTTTTCTATTAAAGCATCCCTACTACCTGACAGATCTCAAAATATATGTCCAGAAAAATCATTTAATATTTTAATATTTATACTACCATTTAAAAGATTGGGTTCATATTTATTATTTTTAGGTTACTAGCAAAACATTTATATGAACAGAAAACATGTCCATCAACGTGCAGTCCATAATCTATCATCTGTTTTTCTGTGGCTAAATTGTATATTTATTTTAGAATAAAAATATCTGGTCCTGTCTAAGCAAATACTCAATTTCCCAATCTGCTCTCATGTTTTATTCCTCATTGACTGCAGGATCTGCCGAACGCTATGAATGCAGCTGAGATCACAGACAAACTCGGCCTCCATTCGCTCCGCCATCGCAACTGGTACATACAAGCGACCTGCGCGACCAGCGGCGACGGTCTGTACGAAGGGCTCGACTGGCTCGCAAATCAGCTCAAGAATAAGAAGTGAGGGGCGGGATTTTCATAACGTGGCTGTCTCTCGCTTTGGGAAAGGGGTGGGACTAATTTGGCCTTCGGAATCATTATGTTTGGTTTCTCTTTGTTTAATTTGTTTGTTATTTTTTGGTTGTATTCTGGAAAAACACAGTATGTGGTTTATGGAGCCTTCTACGTTCTGTGTAAATCATCTGTAGGTTTTTATGCACACACGCATTCACACGCAGATCAATATTTCCTCTGTGGACTTTTCCATTTCAATGTATGAAAAGTGTCTGTTTATAGCATCAACGTTTAGTCGATTTAATCGTCTCTCCCTCACTAACTCACTCGCTAACGTGTTTTCAATCAGTGATCAGTGTTGTCCTTGACTGCCACGAAAAAGATTGTTGGGTCTGAGCGCGCTCATGTATTATGTAATATGATTATGTATTTCCTCGTATTGTTGAAATGTTCCGTAGATGCAATTATAATGCAGTTTGCCTCCTCACGCACACAATATCCACAGTCTGTGATCCCGTCCGTTCGTGATTGCATTAGATACCCTGCTGTTTTTTGCATGGCTCTTTCTCTCGGTGTGGTGTTCAGCGTTGTGCTGTTGTAGAGGTTAGATCTGCATGTGTGTGTTAAGTCACACGAAGCTGGTTGGTGATGCATGCTGCTTTGTGGCTGTGCTGTACAATGAATGTTGCTTATCACACATCCCTCGCCTAAACTGTGAGTCAAACGTGGTGCTGTCGGCTTGTCCACCATAATTTGCATTCAAGTGAAGCTGTAAATAAAGCTTTTTCCAATCAAACGCCCCTTTGTTGTAGAATTGACTTGGCTAGTTGTTGCATGGATATTGTTTTGTATGAATCACTAGCATTGTCTGCATGGAATGCATGCTGTGCTGTTAGTCCAATAGATAGATAGATAGATAGATAGATAGATAGATAGATAGATAGATAGATAGATAGATAGATAGATAGATAGATAGATAGATAGATAGATAGATAGATAGATAGACAGACAGATAGATAGATAGATAGACAGATAGACAGACAGACAGATAGATAGATAGATAGATAGATAGATAGATAGATAGATAGATAGATAGATAGATAGATAGATAGATAGATAGATAGATAGATAGATAGATAGATAGATAGTGAAATGCTGTTTAAAAGTCCTTTATTAGTTGTTATACTAATTTGCCACTGACATGATTAGTAGATTGTAAACTGTTGCCTATTTTTTTGCTTTTACTTTCATATTAGTGAACAGCATAAAACAGCACACACGCATTAAACCTCGGTATGTCAGTGGTCTGTGGCAAACTGCATAATAACTCATCTGCTTATGTGTTTGTTTGCATGTTTCATGCTCATAATGCGTTTTGTGGGTTCAGACGAACATTTCGCCCCCCAACCAATGTGAATTTGTTCAATCAGTGCACACATTTGGACTTTATTCATGGTGTTTTGGATTATTATAGTTCAGAAATGAGAAAAATATCTAGAAATTTATATTTAAAGAAGGATGTCTTTTGTGTTTAACACTTTATATTCTATTTCATAATCTATATCTGTTACAGACCACAAGGAAAAATGAAAGATCAAATGCTAACCTATTTTACCGTGCTAGCAAGTGTAAATACTAACAAAGGTAAACAAACAAAACTGCTTATCCTGCATTGCGTATATGTCGGTAATCCATCCATCACACAGAAATCTAACACTAACGAAGTCTGTTTGTAATTGTGTGTGTTTCTAGCATTGTTTTCTAGTTTGTATTTTTGGCATTTTCCATTTAATACCCGGCACTTTTCCACTAAAACCAATTGTTATGACTGTATGAACATTATAAAAGGCAGGTCTTTTCAACCTAGGACATGATTTGAATGGAGTCTTGTATTATTTTGAGCGTTGTAGCGTGTGGGTGATGCAGGAACGTTACCAAAACAACTGTGCTATTTAGCAAGACACTTAACCTCAAATGATCCAGTTTGGCTATGGAACATAAGCTTAGTTAGCTTAACACTCTACAATAGTATTTCAGCATATAATGCAAACAGCGATATGTCTGCAAGGCCATTTCTACACAAGTCTGCAGTGTGAATCGTCCAGTCTGTTAGGTTTTGTGGCCTTATCTTCTTACTAAAGTGTGTTTTCACAAGGTTATTTATTAACTAAGTTAATGGGTTGCTGGTTTTGTTTTAGATGATCCGGGAACAAAAGGGGTTCAAAAATTTCAAAGCATTTATTCTTTGCATTAAATAGTTTGTGTGCTTATTGAGTAGCTAGGATTGACTTTTTAGGATGGTTTAAAGTTTCATTGTATCTTCTTCGATATTCTATTTTTATTTATGTATTTATTTCGGTGAGTGTTTTGGTGAATGTGTTTTTACCTCTGTGTGCTTATGCATTTACTTTGTTGATTTTTTTTTTACTGTGTTGGGTAAATCATTTTGATGGCTTATACAGTGTCAGTGAACATAATCATTGAAGGGGAATATAATTTCTCAATAAATAAATAAATAGAACTTAGAAATCATGGATGAAATGTGTAATTATCTCTTACAGTAGATTAAGAAAGATTATTGCTGATTATTATGATGTAGACACCAAAATCTTTCTCTCCCTCCGATTGCTGACTGTAACACCACACTCAAATAAAAACATGAAAATTATTTGCTGTGCCTTCTCTCTTTTGCGTTTGTTCCATTCTATTTTATTTTTTACTTAAGAACCTTATTAATGACCACACCTGCTGGAAGATTATAGTGGATACTGCTGAATAAACCTATCCTTACTGCTCTGGAATATGCTTTAGTAAAGCCACCTAATGATTTCATCATATTGTATATTATGTGTAATGTCTTACATTGATCTCTGGTAGGCGCCAGAAGTGGATCATGTCTAATCCCAGATGTAATTACAGTTTTAATGGATTGCATTATTAATCATAAATGTCTCACAAAGATAAACTGTGCTTTGAAACTTCTAAGCTGGAGTCATAGAGTAGGCCTGCATCCAGTCTCTTTCTGCACTGCAGTCCACTTATGTCCACCAGAAGAGAGCAGAACTATTGTGAAAACCACCAGTTTCAGACACATTTCAGTTTGGGAAAGGACGAATAGAACAAAAAAGCATTTGCATTATGACATATGTGCTTACCAATGTATAATATATATACAGTGCTAAACATTCACAAACCCACGAGATGTTCAAAGTAGGAAGTGTGTGAGAAAGCTCAATCAGAGTGTGTTCTGGCCTTTAATGCTGTTGGCTAGTAAAATATTAACGAACAAGGAATGTGTCCCAAAATCATAAAAGACCTTGTTTATGCACTGCAGTTCCCTGTAAAAAGAAAAAAAAAAAATAGCATATGATGTATATAGAGAACAGTAAAGAATTCACTAAGGGTTGTTGTGTAAGTATGCCTGTCTGTCTGTGTACTTGATTGTTCAATCAGTGCCTCACACAGACCGGTAGTGCAGGAAGAGCTGGTCTTTAAAACCTGATTTACAACTGTGACTACAAGGGGGAAGTTAATTGTTCAAAAACAATTGCATGCTGTGAAAACAAAAACACTTTAAACATAATAAGTTGATTAATGTGTAGCATCCATTTGTGCCGTGTGTGTCAAATTTGATGAACTACAGTATAAGGAATTTGCTTAATAATAAAGAAAATGTAAATAAAGTATATTTTTTTCCAAAAAAAAGAAAGAAATTGTAATAATTATTTTAGATTACAATTAAATGCATTATTGTGAGGCACGTTATGTGATAGTTTAGTGATTACTGTTGAGACATTTAGAATAAATTACAAAAAAAGACTATAAAAATATGCATAATAATTAAAATATACATTCTTATTTTGTCAGTTATTCAGTTGATGTGATTTCTGTCTGAGAGTGAAGTCTCAAGTTAAATTTTTGTGAGTATTGTTGGGGAATTATGAGTAGCCTACAATCCAAAAATTGACAGTTACTGAACTGCTGCACAGCGATGTGTGATTTTACAGTTTAGAGTTTCCTTTTGAGGCATTTAGAATTCATAGAATTGCAGTGAATACATTACAAAAAAAAGGCAAATCAAAATGTAAAAACATAAATAAAAATATTTATTTAAAATGTATTATTTTTGCAGTTAAACACGTTCTTGTCTCAGAGGTCTGAAGCCATCTGAACTGAGGCACAAAGTGCTCTTTGTGAGACCGTGTCCAGAGCCACCAAAGAAACACTGATAAACTAGAGGACGATACCGGGACACAATGCCAGCCTTGACTTACACACAGTGAGACCCTCACTCCAACATGACATTATTATCGATACAGCAAACCCCGGATGAGTGTAGCTATATGTGTGTTTATTCAGAAGAGAGAGAGAGAGAGAGAGAGAGAGAGAGAGAGAGAGAGCAATCTTGGCACATAAATCTATCACAATCTCATCGGTGTTTGTAGCTGTGAGGACTCTACTGACGGGAAAATACAGAACACTGTCTAGTTCACAATCAAGGCTTTAGGACTTGTTTACATGTTTGAAATAAATCAGTGCACGAGCTTTGGAACTGCAAGGTCGACGTCACCTTGATCAGACCCAATCAGCTTTCAGCATCGTTCACCTGTAGGCTACGTGTAAACAGGTAACAAACCTCGAGACAGCATTCCTGCGCGCTCAAGCCTTTTCATATTTACAAACGTCTGCATTCTGGGAGCTTCTTTCTTTCTTTTAACTAAAACTATTGAATGTATTACAATTTTTGTTTGAATGTTTGAACTGACGAAGCCTATACCGAAGGATTTATAGCCTAAGTCTATGAACTTTTCCGCAACAAACGGAAATTAACTACTTAATATTTTTTAGTTTGCTCTATACTGAATGCAATATTTGGAACTTTTCAGATTAAAAAGGAGAGCGAGAGAGAGAGAGAAAGAGAGAGAGAGAGAGAGAGAGAGAGAGACGTCTGTCAAATTTCTATCAAACTTGGACAAGCCGAGGAGAACGGAACATCTGCGCTTCTTTGGCCATGAATATGTAACTTTCTGCTCTGTCTGACGGACTGACCTCACATTGGGAATATTCTTAGGATGAGGATGATGAAGATGAATGCCGCTCTGCTGCAGATGCTCGCGCTGTGTCTCGCGCTCCGTTCACCTGCGCGCGCTCAGACGGAGGAAGGTAAACATGAAGGTAAATCTGTTTTTACTGCATGCACAATTCTCCTGTCTGCGACTAAAAAGATTTAAGAGAATAGCATAAACATTTGCATTTTAATAGTAAGGATGCTAATGATTTATGCATTTTTGCTTTGATTAAAGTGACACTTTGCATAAATGTCATGCAAGCCTAATAGTTTAATTTGCATAAAAATATTGTTAATGTATAAATATAATGTAATATAATTTAAAAGTAGTATTTATAAACAACTCCACAAATTTGTAACAGAATGTTTTGTGGAACCCATGTGCTTGCCTTACACAATATACATCCCAAAATAGTGTTGTTGCTGTCAGCTAATGCATTCAGAAAACCTGTTTCTGAACCATTGTCTAAGCGAGATATATTTGTTTATCTTAGACTGTGAGTGTAAAAGGAGAGATTTGTTTCTGTACTAAATCAATGCTCAGTTCAAACGACAAGTGATTCAACCAGAAGATTTTGTTAAATCCTGACTCAACAGCTGTCTTCTGAAAATAAAGTATCACAGAGGAGTTTGAACTTGTGCTGCCGACTTCTTGTACTGAATCTCTTTAATGTTCGCTAGAATATTGTGTAGTTGTCTTGTTTTTTTGGTTTTGTCTACACAGAAGATCAACTGTGGTCCTATTTAAAGATCATCCCAGTTTTCAAAATAGCGGTCAGTCGTAATGTGTGTTTTTATTGTTAATTCCACCCATATGTTGAATATTGGGTTGCATCAGTGGTTGAATAATGTACGTTCACATAATTTGTACTTGCTAATGAGGAATTATCAGATGCAGGAAGTATCCATGAAGAAAATACTAGACAACACAAGGAAAACAATCTGTTTTGGCTCATAAACAGAGACAGATTGAGATATGATCTGATGCACTAGTTGATCTTTGGCCTCTGCAGTAGTGTTGACTAAGAAGGGTGGAGCATGATGGCAGGAACAACAACAGGTGTGTAGTCCAGGTGATCTGGCAACAAGTGAAACTTCTGGACAGAGTCACAGAATCCCATGTCATCTCTCAGACCAGTCTGATTCGACTGCGTCCCCCTGAATAGAATCCCTTACAAATTGTACATTTCTTTATTTCTGTCATGACAGCTCCTGGAGAGTTTTAGCATGGTAATGTGCAAGGCAATATTAATGTGTTTGATCTTGGAGGAATAGATCTGCTACGCTGCTGCGTCAGAACCAGTACCAAGATTTGCTTCTGCCAATCCATCCAGAGACATGCTGATATGACCATATCAGAAATACTGCTGCTGAACATATAACACACATGATATAACCCCCATATATAGCGTACATAAAAGTACCCCATTGCAGATCTATACAGGTGGAGCTGGGGGAGGTGGAGAAGTCCAGAACATGAAACACACACATACACAGACAAATGAATGCTCAAATTGAAGAATTCTGTAGTTTCAGGTTTCTTGATTTTATGTTTATTATTATGTCATAAAACATTTTTGCTATCTGCTCTTTTTATGTGGATTTCAAGTATTTTAAGTTAATATAATAATACATTTATATCGGCCCAATGATGAAAAAACAACAACAATAGAAACAACATCAATAGAATTTGTAATGCTTTTACTGGTAATAATGGAAATTGTATTGGTTTTAATGGAAATAAACGCAATTGATCTCTACTGGTAATTGGTTAACTGTTATTGTTGTTAAATATTATGTTTGTTAAAACCACTAAATCCTAATAGAACATGTCCCAAAACACACTACAGGAAACCATTATTTAATGGTTTTAATGATTAAAAGTTGATGGTTTGTAATGTTTGTAATGGCATTTGTAGTGGGATGTTTTTTTTAAGCAGGGTCACCATGGGCTTTGTGATGTTATTTGCCATAAATGCAATACATTGATTGCTTTAATATTGTAAGATAATAGCGGCTGTTTGTAGTTGTGGTGGGCCTATTTGGGAGAAAATCCAGAGCCATTTTTTACTCACAGTCCGTCCCTGGCATGCAATTAAAATGACTTCAGTAATGATGTGATTTTTTCAGATGAGTTAGAACCTATCGGCCTAGAGTTTCATGGTAGAACTTTTTATTTATGTTGTAAATTATTAAAACACTGTGGGGGATTGCATCAAAATGAACATTTAATATACTGTAAATATATTTAAAAACAATCATAATTGATCTCATCTTGTATAACAGAAATCAAATGTTTAAAATCTGAAGTAGTCCTTTCTGATCAGTACTCTTTTCTCAGAATGTCAATTAAAGGGGTAGTTTATACAGTGAAAAATAAAAATTTTAACAGTTTAAGAATTTAACCTTTTTCCATGTAATCACAATAAATATTAACTGTGGTTTTCAAGATTAAAAAGGTTGTAAAACACCTTAGAAATATCATAAAAGTAGTCCATACAATGCACACACTACATTCAAATCACTAAAGCATATAAACTGAAATGTAATTTATTATTTAGTGAAATCTTAGATCTATCCCAGCTCTTCTTGGGACGATCTTTAAAAGGTTGAGAAAAAAACAATGTCTAATTCATTAATTAATCACTCTTTTGAATCAGAGCATATCAGTGAATTGCTTAGATTCATTTCATAATTGGCAGAGATTGCACTTCATGAATCACAATGATATGATTCTTGTTTATTGTGATTCAGTGTTATTGTCTCAACCAGCAGCTTAACAGCTCAAGGAATGATTATCAGTGAATAACAACTGCAGCTATCACTTTGTGTTTCATGGAAGAGTTATTTAGAACGACATGAGGGCTAGTAAGGACTGAAAGGCACTATACAATATTTAAAATCAGTATAGACATCATCATGGCGATTTGTAAATTGTTATAGAGAATAATTGGACATCACAGAGTTAACAACAATCCAATCACATGTTAAATTCACACATAAACATGTGCTTCACTGCTGAATGACACATGATAGATGAAGTATGTGTTCTAAACCTATTCAAACATATTTTATATCCATCAAATGAATGGAATGATAGTGTGATTCTGATGTGCAACAATCGCCAACTATTAGAAAAATCTAACCATATTCAAGCCATAAATAATGAAATAATTTTCTTTTTTTGGAGAACTGTTCCCTTATATGTATTTAAGTGTGACTTGTGCTGGCATCAGTATGTACATAATTGCAATGTCATTACTAATAACATTCATAATTTCTCTGCGAGGCATTTTTATGTTTGCCAATGTCATACTGAACATTGCAACATGTTAATCTAGATGTCATGTTATTTTGCATTGAGCTGTTTCGGCACATAAATGGAAACCAGAAACATAGCATATTTTTTAAAAGATTGTATTAAAGACCTGTTCTAACCGAGATGGTTAGAAATGAATACAGTACATAAATATCTTATTTTAGATTGCAACATGTGAATGCATAGTTTTCAGTTGACCATTGCACTTGAGTCATACTGTACAAAAAGATATAAGTGAAATGTCCCGTGAAGATAATGGGGGTTGTTGACCTCTTGGCATTGTCGTAAAGCATTCCGAGTGGAGATTGAAGATGTCAGTATGAGTAGCAGAGTGTGTGTTAAAGGCTACCACACACATACTCCAGGAGAGCTGAATAGATTCATAAGCACAGTGTGTGTGTGTGTGTGTGTGTGTGTGTAGCCTCTCTGTTTCTGCTGTCGCCTCCACATCCATTGTACCTTCAGTTATGGAAATACTCAGTTTTGAGCACTGAAAAACTCTTGATATTTATGTCAAAGGATCATTTGAGTGAACAGTGAACATTTTGGCCCAAATGTAATAAAAAAAAAAACCTTCAATCTAAGCTAACAAACGGATGCCACAGTGTTTTAGTAAAACTATTTACATTAAAATGCAATTGAAAAAATACTTTGAAGGTGAAATGTGTCATTTCAGTTCTGTGCCACCAAACGACGACAAAATAAAATCACTGTTTTCAAAAAGGTTGCTGTACCACATTTTAGCGTTATCTGTAATTGTTAAATGGGTAACACTTTAGAATAAGGTTCCATTAGTTAATGTTAGTTAATGTATTAATTAACATGAACAAACAATGAATAATACATTTATTACTGTATTTATTCATCTTCGTTAATGTTAGTTAATGAAAATAAAGTTATTCATTGTTAGTTCATGGTAATTCACAGTGCATTAACTAATGTTAACAAACACAACTTTTGATTTAAATAATGCATTAGTAAATGTTGAAATTAACATGAACTAAGACTTATAAATGCTGTAGAAGGATTGTTCTTGCTTAGTTCATGTTAACGAAAGTAGTTAACTAACATTAACTAATGGAACCTTATTCTAAAGTGTTACCGTTAAAGGATGCATATTTCTTCATGTAAATTTGTACATTTACTAATACATTGAATCTTTTAATATTAGTTAATACACTGTGAACAAACAATAAACAACTGTACTTTTATTACCTAACATTAACAAAGGTTAATAAATGATGTAAAAATATATATTGCTTACGTTTAGTTCATGTTAAACAATGCATTAACTATTTAACAATCAACTTATTGGAAAGTGTTACCCTATATTTTGATAGCACCATAATGTTTACAGTTTTCAGACTTTCTTATAGCATATTAAGATGATTTATATGTTTTAGAAATAAAATAGAATTGATAAATGATTTTTTTTTTCATATTGCATGCTCACATACTCGCATACACAAACATGTGTCTACTAAATCAAAAAGAATTCCTTCTTTTGCCCAGGGAACAGGAGTAACCTGTAACTTTTAATGTGCAAAACAAAGTCATTAAGCTAGGCATGGTTTCTCTGTGTGTGTGTGTGTGTGTGTGTGTGTGCATGCTTGTGTGCTGTGTGTTAGCTGACCCTTTAATGACAATAAATGATTCAGAAATGAATGTGTAGATTTATGTTTATTCGTGCCTGTGAGAACCAATCAGTCAGGTTTGAATAATCTCTTTGTGACTGTGGCCAAGTTTCTGTTTACAAGGCAGCTAAGCCATGTCTGTTGTGTGCAGCTTTAGACCTCCCCTGGCTTTTGTTTCTCATACCTGTGATGTGAAACTGATAGGTTAACCTAGCGTGTGTATTTTGTGAGCGTTTGTTTGAGTTTTGGCGGTTCCTACACTTGTTTTCGCGCTCTGGTTGAATAGGAGCATTGTATCATTGTCTGCACACTTGAGTGCACACATTTAGGGCTGTTCACATCAACAAATTTATGCTTTAGAACAGCAGAATATTCATTTTTCATACTTCTTTTAAAACGATTGCTCATCAAAAATTAACAATTCTGTCATCATTTACTCACCCTCATGTCGTTCTAAATATGTGACTAGACTTTCTTCTGTTGAGTATAAAAGAAGATATTTTGATGAATGTTGTGGCCCTCTATTTTATAAATGTTATATTTTTTCATGTACAGTTTTTAAACAAAAATTCTTATAGTATTTAAAGTAAGTACACATTCAATACAATAAGGTGCACTTCTTTTTCACAAGGAGAGTTATGAAATGAGACTTGTTGTTTGCTTTAGGGCTCCTTTTCTTAGAAACATTACAGGAGGAATGCAGTGTTGCTGCTTTCATTTAATCGCTTCTGTGAACTTGTTTATTACTTGTTTATGAAGCAGCTACTGATGCGATGCGATACGATTCACCCCTGTTACGATGCAGAACCCAATGCGATTTGATGCAATATGATGTAATGGAAAGAATATGATCAATTTAATGTCTCGAGGCCTGTTTCATAAAAGAAGTTTACCAAATAAGCCAGGCTTATTTCAGTCAGTCTGACTTATTATCAAATGATTTGGTTCCATAAAGCAAATTTAATATAGGCTTAAGTCTCCAATTTTCAACATCAAAAGAGACATTTTGGCCCCTTTCCCACCAAATAAAATTCACGTGGAGCCACAAGATATTTGATCCCCAAATAAAGATAAATAAAGCCGTTTTTTTTTTTCTATACTGAAATCTCAGGCTTTTAATTGCATACTTTGTTGAGTTTGGTGATTATACTGGGGTCTTTTTCCTCAAAAGAATAATATAAGCAGGTAAAAGTTGAATACTTCAAGTCAAGTCAAGTCAAAGTTTATTTATAAAGCACTTTTTTAGAAATGTGAGTGCTTACCAAAGTGCTGTACAAGCATGAATAAGGCAATATGACAAATAGAATAACAAAGTAAAAAAATATTATGAAATATTATAGAATAATGTAGAAATATAGAAAAATAGGTTTCTAAACTAGACTAGTGTTTGGGCCTTTCTAACATGTAAAGGCAATTTATTCCAAAGTCTAGGGCCCGCCACTGCAAACGCACGATCACCCCTGCTCTTTAGCCTTACACAAGGGACAACTAACAATGAATGGTCAAGGGACCTAAGTCAAAAAAGATTTAATCTTAGAAAGTTGCCTCAGCTGGAAAAACTGAATTTAATTACCAAATTAATCTGTTTATCCAGTTTAAAATAATTATCCATTAAAACACCCAAGTTTTTTTCAGAGGGCTTCACAAATGGTTTTAAAACACCTAAATCCAGGTCAGGAGGCCCACAAGCACTCCCTGGAGTAAACAATATAACTTCTGTCTTATCCTCATTAAATTGTAAAATATTGACTGCCATCCAGGGTTTAATTTCCTCAAGGCAACATAAAAGTGACGCTATAGAATTTGAATGCTTTTGTTTCAGTGGGAGATATATTTGTGAATCATCCGCATAACAGTGAAACAAAATATTATACTTCCTGAAAATTGATCCTGGAGGATGTATATATAAAGAAAATAGAATAGGCCCCAAAATGGAGCCCTAGGGGACCCCACATGAGAAACATGCAGAAAAGAATATAAAATCCCCAAGGCAAACAGAAAAGCTTCTGCCAGACAAATATGATCGAAATCCCTCCAACACAGTACCCTTAAGGCTGACACAATGCTCCATAGGTTGTGTGAATACAAGTTTCTCCAGTATCTTGGAAAGAAACAGGAGTTTTGAAATGGGTCTAAAATTTGCAGGACTGATGAATCCAAATTATGTTTTTTGATCACTGGTTCCACAATTGCATGTTTAAACGACTGAGGTAGACTACTATTTAAAATAGATTGAATTTTGGTTTCAAAAGCCTTTATTAGAATTTGAGGAGGAATAATGTCCAGGCTACTAGAAGATGGTTTCATCTTACTGATGATCTCTCGCAAAGATGCAAGGGATACAAACTCAAACTGATCAAAGACAGCAGGACACACAGTAGAAATAGATAGATCAACGGAAAGAAAAGAAATGTTTGTTCTAACAGCCTCAAACTTGTCAATAAAAAAATGGCCAATGGGAGTTACTATAGATCATATTTGAAAGATAATTAGACTTTTCAGATCTAATAGTTTTTTTATATTTATCCGAACGTTCTTTTAAGATGTTTAGAGAAATTCAGAATACTTCTGGTTTAACTGATGGTTTGAAGCCTTTTCTGACGTTACTAGCCTTACCTGTCCCATTGTGGGCCATAACACCCTAAAGTTCAGCTCCAGATCTTATCAGTTCAGGTTCTAAGTACATGTATCTATAATAGGGAAACTGTGTATTTGTTAAGAGGCAAGACTGTATTTGTTTAGCTTGTATTTTGTACCAAGTGGAAAGAGAATTTAAGAAAATATACCAATTATCTCACAGTTTTTTTTTTTTTGATTTAGGGTTAATATTGTTAACTATAACTAAAACTAAAACTGAAACCATAATTCCTTTAAGTGAACTTGGACCGAGCACCTGCTTATATTTCACAAGAGACATTCAGGCCCATTTGTTGGACTCTGTAACACTGTTAACAGTTTACAGTATGCATGTGTTATCAGTAAGTGTCTGTGTGTTTTTCGGTTCTTTTGCATGAAATGAAGAGAAGCATTATGAGAACAGAAACTCTTCTATACCTGCCATTATGAACGTGTGATTCTTTAATCTAATATGCTCTTTTTAACCTGCATTCTGATCCTAATGGGTCATAAATGGACCAGATTCTCAGAAGGACTCTGTTTCTTTGAGTTTTAATCTGTAAAGGCTCCTGCGGGCATTTCTGAGTACCTAAGTATTAATGGGAATATTTTTTCCTAGACTCCCACCCTCACCCTCAGTGATGGCTTGTTTTGACCGTGGCAGATTTAAACCAAGGGCAAAATTTGAAATGCAAAATAGCTTCACCTCAAGCTCCCCCTTAGTCCTCCATTACCTTTCATTACTACAAGAACAACAGTGAAAGAAAAACAACAACAGTTCTATCTGTGACATCATCAGCTGATGCTCAGTTGCAGATTTCTTTTGCATTAAACAGATCATAATGTGCAGTCAGTCGGTCATTATTGTAAAGAATGACACCTGTCAAGTTATTTTTGAGATAATACACAATGTCTGGTCATTATCATAGTAATTACAAAGCTTCTTATGGCATAAATATATAAATGGGCATGAAATATTAAATATTAGCTGAGATCATGCTATTATTCCTCTTAATTACAAAGCTTAATACCACATTAATATATGCATGGGCATGAAATATTAAATATTTGCTGAGATTGTGATATAATCATATGATGTGTCTTTCTTGCTTTGATTATGGCAATTATTCATATTCATATTATTTTCAGTAATGACCCCTGTTTAATTATTGTTTTGCTAATATACCGTTGCTGGTCATTATCCTACTAATTTTAACCGCATGTAAATAGGCATGAAATGTTAATATAGAGTAATATGAGAGATATAATATATTGTAGCAGTCATTATACAAAAAATATTTGCACATATTTTCTTTTCAGTAGAAATGTATTATTCACAATTGTTCAAAAGTTTGACTGAAGTTTTTTAATTTAATATTTAATATTCAATTTTAATTTAATAGTTTAATACAGCAAGGCTGCATTAAATCTATGAAAAGTGATTGTAAAGACATTCATATTGTTAAAAAATATATATATTTCAAATCACGGTTTCCATAAAAATATGAAACAATATTTCTTGAGCAAATCAGCATATTAGAGTGATTTCTGAATGATCATGTGACTGGAAAAGACTGGGGTAATGAAGCTGAAAATTCAGTTTTGACATTTCAGAAATAAATTACATAAAAAAGTATAGTATATTAAAACCGAACACAGTTATTTAAAATTGTAACAATATTTCACAATTTTACTATATTCTTGATCAAATAAACTCAGCTTTGCATTCCAAATGGCCATGCATTTGTTTTTTGCTACAATGAGTTGTCTTTTTCTCTCTCTCTTTAGTGTGCACAGGCACGCAGAACTCGCTGAGTGTGACAGGAAGCTCTGAGGTTCAGTACAAACTCATGAAAGAGATGTACACGGGCTGCAAGATTGTCATAGGAAACCTGGAGATCACACAGATGGAGCACAACCGCGATTTCTCATTCCTACAGGTGAGGAAAACAGACCAAGTTTGTAGGAACTAAAAGATGTTACAAGAGATCAGGCCACTTGTGAATAAAGCGTGCATGAGTTCACACCAGATTCATTTGTGTGGGTTCATGTCTGCGTCTGTATGTCTGTTACGTTTCATTTGATGAATGTGTAAACCCAACCCCTCTTCACAGTCTATCCGTGAGGTGACGGGCTACATCCTCATCGCCATAAACCAGTTCAGACGTTTACCACTGGAACAGCTGCGAGTCATCCGAGGGACGTCTCTGTATGAAGATCGCTTCGCTCTCGCCATCCTCGTCAACTATCAGAAAGACGGAGTGTATGGACTACACGAGCTGGGCCTCACACACTTGACAGGTGCGCTCACACATACGTGACAGGTGACATTCTCACCCACAGAAACACATACTGTCAAAACGCCCAGTGATTTTCTATGACAACAAAACTCTCTGGAGGGTTTGGAAGAGTGAGTCAACAGACACAAATATATTTTTTATGTTTGTGTGGTTTATTCAAGGAAATCACCCACAAATGAGCATTATCTCTTCATAAACACCAACACATAGTTGTGACTGCCTTACAGCTTGTAGAAAAATCCTATAGTTTAATGTTCATCATGATAAAATCCAGGAGATTGACGCTAGAAGACTACAGTTAGGCTCGAACATGTCCCAACCTGCTTCAACAAACACCACACTTCTAATGTGAAATACAATCCATGTTGTCTTTCCATTGTGTGACTCTGAGTGTGTGAATCAATGAACACAGGGGCGTAGATTACGCAGGGGACGTGGGAGACGGGCCCCCCCCACTTTTAATATCATGCAAATTCATCCCCCACACTTTCTCGGTCAAGTTTGTTCGCTTAGAGTTTTTCTAAAGCTGTTATGAATAAATAAAAATTTTAACTCGAAGAGACAAGATAGTCTGCGCATGACCTGGTATTTTATTCGGACCTAGAAGGCGAGATGAACATCACGGAGCGCTAAACACTCCCGCAGTGTGCGTGCGTGCGTGTGTGTGTGTGTGTTATTATTATATTATTACAGTATAAAAACTATTGTGCCTTATTATGTGATAAAAAGTGTTTGTAGTATATAAACAGATCATTATTATTTGTTATTGTCCAGCAGTTATAGATTTCTAAGCCAATTAAAAGCTAGATATTAGAGAAAAATTTAAGTTGCCTGTAGTGTATACCAGTCAAAAGCTTGCTGATGTTTTTTAAAGAAGTCTCTTCTGTTCAACAAGCTTTTTTTTTTTTTTTTGATGATTATGGCTTTCAACTCATGAACGTCAATATTCTATTCATTTTTTTAGATGCACCTGTATGTATATATATATATATATATATAAATAAATATATATTTATTATATATATATATATATTTTTTTTAGAGTTTTGAGGTCAGGTTTCAAGTTTCGAGTTCAACCATTATGTCTTTGATCTTATCTTATTATTTCCATATCTCTCATATTTATGGTTATGTGCAGAGATCCTGGAGGGTGGAGTGCAGATCATCCAGAATAAATTCTTGAGCTATGCACCGCAGATTAACTGGCTAGACATCGTGAAAGACAGCAGCGCTGAAATCATCATCGAAGACAATGGACCAGAACGTAAGGAGACATAAATCATTACAATATGTAATATAGTATACATTTACATTACACTTAGTCATTTAGCAGACACTTTTATCCAAAGAATCTTACAAATGAGAAATGTTAATATACTGTTTAAATGTTTGAGATTGGTAACTGTTTGCTAATAAGATTTTTTTACTTTTTTTGAAAGACGTTTCTAATGCTCAGCAAGGCTGCATTTATTTGATAAAAAAACAGTAAAGAGCGATAATATTGTAAAAAAAAAAGAAATTGAATTTCAAATATGTTTTCTATTTTCATATATTATAAAATGTAATTTATTCATGTTATGGTATAAAGCTGATTTTTCAGCATCATTACTCCAGTCTTCAGAAATGATTCTAATATGCTGATTTGGAGCTGAAGAAGCATATAAGTGTAGAAAAGTAGTTTTTGCTGCTTAATATTTTTGTGGGAACCCATTTTATTGTTCAAGACGATTCCTTGACGAATAGAATGTTCAAAATGAAAGAACTCATTTGAATTTTATTTTTTTGTAACATTATACATTTCTTTGCTGCCACTATTGATCAGTTAAACTCAAGTAAATTAAAATGATTCATTTCTTTCAAAATCTTACTGACCACAAACTTTGGAATGGTAGTGTATAATTAACAAACTATTTTATATAAATATTTATAATAAATAAATGTTATCAGAGGCTCAAATTTTGTTCGATTTTTGAGGCTTTAAGGGGTTTAACGTTTTTTATATTTTATATATGTAGTTCAAGATTTACTTATGATATTAAATTTGAATGATGATCTTACGGAAATGTATAAATTATAGTGCATTTTCTGTTTAGTTCCCTGTCATGGGTCTTGTGGTGGTCAGTGTTGGGGTCCAGGAAATGACTCTTGTCAAATCTGTAAGTCCTTGGAAACTCTCTCTCTCACACACACACACACACACACGTTCTTCAACTTTCAGTATCTCTTACACACACTTCTCACTATGTTTGTCTCCTGTTCTCAGTGACTAAGACAGTGTGTGCACCGCAGTGCAATGGCCGCTGTTTTGGCCGCAGCCCGAGCGAGTGTTGTCACATCGAGTGTGCCGGGGGCTGCACCGGGCCGCTCGACACCAACTGCTTTGTATGTTCAGCAAACTTTCACCAGTTCTTGAACATGTGTTGCACTTACAGTACATACCAGATTCATGAATCAAACCATGCTCGCTTTGACTTGGGTGTCTGTGTGTTCACAGGCCTGCAGAAATTTTAACAACTCGGGGTCATGTGTGCCGCAGTGTCCACAGGCTCTCATCTATAATAAAGTGACGTTCAAATTGGAACCAAATCCTAATGCAAAATACCAGTACGGCGCGATGTGTGTATCACATTGTCCTAGTAAGTGATTCCTTGGGCTACATGGAGTGCATTTACCTGTAACATAGCATTTTAGGTTATAATGCCAAAACTGAATACTCCACCCTCTTAATGGAACCCAAATAAAGTTTTTGTAGGATTTATGGTAAAAATGTGACAATTTTCATACAGTATATTCTTATTTGCTGTGTTCTCTTGTACTTCAGCTAACTTTGTTGTAGACGGCAGTTCGTGTGTAAGCAGCTGTCCAGCAGACAAGATGGAGGTGGATAAAATAGGGGTGAAAAGATGTGAGCCGTGTGGGGGTCTCTGTCCAAAAGGTAACATACACACTTGGTTTACTCAGTTCTCTAAATGGGTACATACCATAGACTTCTGGTGTTTTTACACTGCTGGTCAAAAGTCTGGCATAATTACGATAAAAAAAACAACATGGCTGCATTTATTTAATCAATAAATATAGTAACATAGAAATATTATTACAGTTTAAAACAGCTGTTTTTAGTATGTTTTAATATTAAATTTATTCCTGTGATGAAAAGCGACGTTTTCAGCATCATTACTTCAGTCCTCAGTATGTATCACGGTAAATATATGAGTTTCAACAAAAATATTAAGCCTGAAAAAAACTATTTTCAATATTGGTAATAATAAGAACCATTATTAATAATGGAGCATCAGTAATAATGCACAAAACCTGAACAGCAAATCAGCATTTAAGTAAGAATTCTGATGGTTTACAAGACACCGAAGTCTGGCGTAATGATGCTGAAAATTCAGCTTTGCAGCACAAGAATGAATAACATTTTAAAGAAATATGAAAATAGAAATTAAAATATTACTATACTATTAAAAACAATATTACTCTTTTTACAGTTTTTATCAAATAAATGCAACTTTGGTGAGCAAAAAAACACTTAATTTAAAACTTTTCAAGCAAAAAACTCTGACTATGAACAATTTACTGATCTTCCTGAATATAATACTTGTAATGGCATTGTTTATATTTACTGTTGTCTTTTTCTTAGTCCTCTTGAATATCCACTGAATGTGTCACCATTGTTCCCTGAAGGAAATGTTCTGTTTTTAACTATTGCCACAAAATGTGCTTAAAATTACAGTAAAGTTGTCTTTGATCTTTTGACCTCTGATGAACAGTATGTCACTCCTGTATGTCTCCAAAGATGAGTTACATTGTTCTTGCTTAAAAGGTGCTTCACTGTTGGTTGAGAAACAAGCACAATCTCCTTCATGTCCATCTTTGTGTGTTCTCAAGCATGTTCTCTCGTATTTGTCTCTTTGCGCAGCATGTGTTGGCACTGGTACACCTTCCAGACTGACCGTAGACTCGCAGAACATCGACAGCTTCATAAACTGCACTAAGATTCAGGGCAGCCTGCAATTCCTCATAACAGGAATTAAAGGGTGAGATTTGAGATCATCAGCATTTGAGACACTGCTGATTGAAATGTTCTCCTTTCTTATCCACTCTTGGACAAACTAAACTAATAAGAGCATGAAAGGGGGTTATATTGTAAAAGTCCACTTGCCCAAAAGTGACCCAAATATAGTTGTGTGTCAATATATAGTAATGGTGACTTTTCTGTTCCTTTCAATCCTCTACAGAGACAGTTACAATAATATAAGTGCTCTGGATCCAAAGAAACTGAAGATCTTCAACACTGTCAGAGAGATCACAGGTGTGTGTCTCTGTGTGTATCTCTGTCATTTCTCCTGCCCTCTCTGTACATCATCTAACTCAGTTTTCTGTTTGCTTGACAGATATTCTGAGTATTCAGTCTTGGCCTGAAGAACTGGAAGATCTTTCAGTCTTCTCAAATCTAGCAACCATACAGGGAAGAACTCTGTACCGGTGAGCAACCTGCCCATCAGTTGTTTGTTAGTCATTTACCCTTGTCCTCTGATTTCTTAACACTGCATCAGTGTTAAAGTATTCGTGTTATTAGCTGTGCTTGTGCTGTTTGTGCTACATACATGAATGATACTTTAAATCATTCAACTCCTAGTGGAGAGCTGTGCTGTTAGTTTTCAAAGTGACTGGATTTATCTAGTTGTGTGGCATTCATTATTAATTTTTGAACTGCTTTCCTGTTCTCCCTCCAGAGGAATAAGCAGTAAGAGGTAGGACTGTGTTTAGCTTTAGCTTGTACTCCTTTTTCTCTCTTTGCTTGATTTTATATATATATATATATATATATATATATATATATATATATATATATATATATATATATATATATATATATATATATATATATATATATATATATTCATAAATAAATCATTTGAATCCCTTATTTTGTATTTGTTATAAGTGCTTTACAATCCGCTCAGTGCTGTGGTATTTCTAAGCTTCAGACTGGTGGCTGGGAATCTTGCATGGAAGCATTTCTGTTGATCATGAATGACTGAATTGAATAATTATGATGATTTTGCCTGATGACCATGAATATGGCTCTTGAGATGATATTTGAATTATATGGTCCTCATGAAAGTAAATGGAAAGGAAGTGGGGTTTTTTTAATGTTGATTTTGTTGTTACTAACACATTGCAGCAGTTTTAGATTGGGTTTTCAAGAGTCTTAAAGTCAACATGAAATTATGTTCACAAGCTATTTTAATTTCTTATCTGACATACACTTCTATTCAAAAGTCAGTAGGTAATGAGTTTTTTAAAAAAATATTTAATACATTCAGTCAGCATGGATGCATTAAATTGATCAAAAGTGACAGTAAAGATATAATGTTACAAAGGATTTAAAAAAATATTGAAATTTAAACCCCCCCCCCAAAAAACCCAAAATGCCACAAACCTTTAAAAGGTAAATCTAAATGTAATATTCATAATAAAAGGAATCAAGAATAAAATTAACTCATTAACTGATATATTTCTGAATAAAACATATTCAGTGGGAGATGAATTTATCAAATGGGAATCTATAGATATTTGCATTTATCTTCACCTGCATCTATAAAACCTGCAACCCGAATAAACATTAAAAATAAAAATAATGAAATTATAAAATTATAATTATAAAAATGTTAATTTCATGTTGACTTGAAAGAATCATGTAATTTCATTAGTCTTTTATTTTTGAAATGACCTTTCCACATGTTCTCCTTTAGAGGTTACTCGCTTTTGGTGACGAAGATTCCTACGCTGAAGTCCCTGGGCCTTCGCTCACTGAAACGGATCGGTGACGGAGGCATCTACGTCACTGGAAACAAGCAGCTCTGTTATCAGCACACTGTGAACTGGACACGTCTGTTCGGGAGCGGCCCTCGGCGCCGCCAGAAACCCCTCGACATCAAAGACAACCACCCACAGGAGCAGTGCAGTGAGTACATGCTGAACTACTGAAATATTATGGGTTGTTTTTTAGGAAGTGCTTTTAAAGGCATAGTTCACCCAAAAACTTTAATTCTGTTATTTTTTTTATCTCCCCCATGTAATTAATGTCTTTTTTTTTCATCTGTGTTACACAAAATACGATATTTAGTAGACTATTGGTAGCAAAATGGTTTAGTCCTTTTGAATTGTTACTTATTAAATGTTCTTTAAAATATTAAAGATAATAATATCATTATTCATTATTGCTAATTACTGATATATTCATCACTGCTGTGTGTTTGTAGTTGAAGAAGGGCATGTGTGTGATCCCCTGTGCTCATCTGAGGGCTGCTGGGGTCCGGGACCCAATCAATGTGTGTCTTGCAAGAACTACAGTAGGGGAGGGACATGTGTACCACAATGCAACTTCCTGTCAGGGTCAGTATAGGATATTATTTATTTATTTATTTATTTTACATGCATCATCATTGTAGTTACATTTGGTGCAACGGATTATGAAAAAAAAAACTAATTAAAATGATTATTATTATTAAGTGTGTGTGTGTGTGTGTGTGTGTGAATCTCCATTTTTAATTGAATCAGCGTTGAAACAAATCAGTTGAGTGAATGACTAAACGATTCACCCGCTTAGACCATGACCTGCTGCCACCTTCTTTTAGTTTTATAGCATATCATAAAAAACAAAATCATATTTCAACATTTATTATTATCTAATATTTATTTGAAAAACATTAAAATGCATTTAATATTATTATTTATGCTCTCTTTCCTACTTTTTGCAGTGTCTGTAAAATACTGTTCTCATCTAACACAATAATGACTATTATATGGGTAGTAATTAATTGCCACATAATATAATTAATTAGATTGTAACTATTTGTAACATTTTATGTAGACTAAATGACTGGAAAAAATGTGATATTTCCAGTGTATTAACATACTAAGCCATCAGGAATGAAAATGTCAGTGCCCTGTAGTTTTGACCCTGAAACAGTGCCAAGACAGTGAACTAGGGAGTGGATTGAGACACACCCAGTGAGTGCTGTTTTAATGTGTGTGTGAGCTGTAGATGAGAAAACAATATATTGAATGATTTAGTACTGAGAGAACTACTATAGAAGAGATTTCCAGACCCCTGAAACATCTCTTTTGCTCTCTACAGTGAAAAACGGGAGTTTGCCGGACTTAGAAGAGAGTGTATGCCATGTCACCAGGAGTGTGCGGTGCAGCACGGCAAAAACACCTGCACAGGGCCGGTGTGTAATCTATTGATCTCTGATAGAACGGCATTCACTGTTTGCACAGATTTTTTTATTTATTAAATAATCTGTGTTTTATTCTTCCTGCAGGGTGCTGATGAGTGTGTAGCCTGTGCATATTTGCAGGACGGGCCGTACTGTGTGTCCTCATGTCCAGAGGGGGTCCAGGGGGAGAATGGGCTCATCATATACAAGTTCCCCAACAGCCAGCACAAATGCCAACCGTGCCATGCCAACTGCACCCTGGGGTGAGGAAGCTCAGGATGTCCAATAAAGTGCAATATATTATATCAAATAAAGTGTTAATATGCATAAACTGAACAAAACAATGTTTCTACAGAAATATTCAGTTTGCTTGATACGCGATAAAATAAAAAATCAGATTTACAGTAAATGAAAAACTCTGAGCTATGTTTTTGAAATCTGAGATATGAATTTTCAATTAGTATAATATGCAGTGGCCAGTTTATTCCTTATAAGCATAAATGTACACTACTATTCAGAGGTTTGGGGTTAACAATATTTTGAATTTTTTTTTTTTTTAAGTCTCTTGTGCTCTTCTTAATTTACAAAATAAATAAATAAAAGTACAAAAGAAATACAGTAAAATTTACATTAATTAATAAATTATATATATATATATATTTCAAATGTATTTAAATAAATACTAAATAATATGTTTTAAATAAACAAATAAAGTTAAAATAGAAAACATTTAAAGTTGCAGTTATATATCACACATTTTTCCTGTATAAATAATAAATAATAATAATAAATGAAGTTTAATAATGCATTATTTCAATTAAATGTTTTCTATTTTAAATATTTGAAATTTAGCCTATATATTTAGAAAGAACAGCATTTATTGGAAATAGAAATCTTTTGTTGATTGAAAATGCAAATGTCCCAACATATTTTGTAAAGTACTAATTTATTAAAAAATTCAAATTTTGAACAGTAATGTAAGTCTTTGCAATTATAATGCATTTTATTACTGAAATATTTCTGCGAATCAGTTTGAAAGATTCCTGTATATTTTCTGTGGCAGATGTTTGGGTCCCGGTCAGAATGATTGTGTGGATTTTTCCAGGTCAGATTCTGGGTAGGTGTCTCTCCCTGCTGGTGTGATGGATGGCCTGCAGACGCCTGTCAGTGTGTGTAATTGTGAGCTTTGTGTTTTAGGTTGCCTGTGACAGCAATAGTGCTGAGTGTTATATTCGGGGTGCTGTTCGCATTCTCAGTGTTTGTGCTGAGCGTTCTGTATCGCAGAAGTGTTTCCATCCGCAGAAAACGTGCCATGAGGAGATATCTGCATAGTGGGGAGGTGTGTGCACATATACATATGAACCAGCAAACTGAACTCTTGAAGTGTTGTGAAGTTTTCTAAGGTTTAAAAATGCGTTTTAGAGTTTTGAACCACTGGATCCTGGAGAAAAAGGCGTGAAAGTTCATACACGGATTCTGGGTGCGTCTGAGCTACGGAAGATCAAATCTCTCGGGACTGGAGTGTTCGGCACTGTGCACAAGGTACTGTACTCACACGCTCTGATCCCATTACATGACTCATATCACTTAATGAAGCATTTCCTCAGGGTGTCCTCCTAATATATTGTTTTCTCTTACTCTGTTATTTAACTGTATTTCATTTGCTTCTTCACAGGGACTCTGGATACCAGAGGGAGACACTGTAAAGATTCCAGTGGCTATCAAGACTATTCAAGACTGTAAAGGACGACAGACCTTTGAGGAAATTACAGATGTAAGACACTGATATACTATATACACTGAGAAATGTGTTTATTTGTTTGTTATATTGTATTGTTATTTTTGCATAAAATATCTTTTTTTTTTTTTTACTTGTGGTAAACAATTGTTTAAAAGTTTGCCTGGTGGGCAATAAAAAGAAAAATATTACAGATATACAGTAAACTGGGAACTTGATAAATATATTTTTAAATATTGTTTTAATTAATGCTTTTATTCTGCAAAGATCAGAAGTGACAGTAAAAGCATTTATAATGTTAAAATAATTATATTTTCAATAAATGATGTTTATTGTGTTCAATTAAGAATACAAAAATTTATGACAGATTCCATTAAAATATAATTTTAAACTGCACAACTGTTTTCAGCATTAAGAATAAGAAAAAATGTTTCTTAAACAGAAAATCACCATATTAGAATTTTTGTTTTGTTTTTGAACTTAAAATGTTAATTTTGAACCGCAACATTGCATACAGTACAGTATTACAGCTACAGATAACATGTTAGTCCTTTATATTTCAGCTAGATTGACAGTAGGTTAGTCTCAATTATTTTAGACACATTATACAGAAAATGTACTGAACTGAATTTAATTTAATTTAATTTAATTTAATTTAATTTAATTTAATTTAATTTAATTTAATTTAATTTAATTTAATTTAATTTAATTTAATTTAATTTAATTTAATTGTGATTTTTAGAAGTTTCAAATTAGGAAGTGATGACTTAATTTGTATTCATTAATATCTTTTACAAAACCACCACGTAAAACATTCAAATTCAACCCACATACTAAAAGGCATTGTAAATGGTTTCTTTCTGTCCTGCAGCATATGTTGGCTATGGGGAGTCTGGACCACCCGTATATAGTGCGGCTCTTAGGCATCTGTCCCGGGCCCAGTCTGCAGCTGGTCACTCAGCTCAGCCCCCAGGGGTCTTTACTGGAGCACATCCGGAAGCACAGAGAGGGCCTCAACCCTCAGAGACTGCTCAACTGGTGTGTGCAGATCGCCAAGGTGAGAAGGGCACAAAATGTGTTTCAAGGTATTTAGATCATTTCAAGGTCACTTAAACAACTAAAGACTTTTCTCGACTTCCTCTCAGGGTATGTACTATCTAGAGGAGCAGCGAATGGTCCACAGGAACCTGGCTGCCCGCAACATCCTACTCAAGAGTGACTTTATAGTTCAAATAGCTGATTATGGCATCGCTGACCTCCTCTACCCTGATGACAAGAAATACTGCTCCAATGAAATTAATGTAAAGCAGACTTAAAGAGTTTGAAATAATAAAGAATTTCCAATGTTTTTGAAAGATCTCTTATGCTCACTAAGGCTGCATGTATTTGAAGATAATAATTACATATGGTAAAAACTAATAAATAAATACAGTAAAAATCAATATTCTGAAATAATTTATTATTTTATTATTCTAATACGCTGAAAAATGAAGTGTGGGGTACGAAATAACTGTATTCAGCAAGGACGCTTTTAATTAATTAAAAGTGTCAGTAAAGTCATTTATAATGATACAAAAGATGTCTGCTTTCTGTTCATTAAAGAATCCAGAAATTTTTATTTTATTTTTGAGCATATTTCTGAAGGATCAGTGACATTGGAGACTGGAGTAATGATGCTGAAAAATCAGCTTTGATCACAGGAATAAATTACATAGTATATATATATATATATATATATATATATATATATATATATATATTCAAATAAAAATTCAATTGTAATAGTATTTTCAATATTACTTATGTTTTAATCACATGTAGCCTTGTTGAGCATAAGAGACTTATTTTCCCTAAACATTAAAACAATATGAATTATTCCAATCATTTGATTGTTATTTATTAGATTGTTGTTTATAAAGCAGTTCCTTGAGCAGTATCGCATCACTGTGCCTCTGACTCTTTCCCTAATGTTTGTCATTTTTAGATGCCAATTAAGTGGATGGCCCTGGAAAGCATCATGTTCCGCAGATACACACACCAGAGTGATGTATGGAGCTACGGTGAGTCCATGTGCCACACCATAAAATGGTCCTGTAAAACACTGCACTTTGGAGCTGATGATTCAATGAGAGGTCACTCTCTCTCTAGGTGTGACAGTTTGGGAAATGATGTCATATGGGGCGGAGCCTTACTCTGCTATGCGACCACGAGAAGTACCTGATCTGTTGGAGAAAGGGGAACGCCTCTCTCAACCTCAGATCTGCACCATCGATGTCTACATGGTCATGGTCAAATGTGAGTTGAGTCGTCTTATAACCCATAATGCAAAGGGGCAGTGATCTTGTGCTTCATCTAATTTTTCATCTTGACACTCTACATATTCCTACATTCTTGCAGATGTTAGCATGAAACGTTTGTAAATGAAAATTAGCAAAGCACAATATACTGTATAAGTACCATATCAGATATAAGATTTTTTATTATTATTATTATTATTATTAATTGCAGTGTTGTTTTAGTATTTAAAATAAAAGTTTATTAGCCATTTTTAGGTTAGTTTTAGTTAGTTTTAGCAATGTGTTTGCTAGTTTAATATATATATTATATATATAAGATGTGTATGTATGTATGTAATGCTTAAACCATTTTAGTGCTTCTAATTATTTTATTTTATTTAGCATTATTTATTTATTTATTTACATATGATTTATTTGCTTTATTTATTTATTTTTAGTGTATTTGAAAAAATAAATATTTATTGGCTTACTTTAACAGGTTGGATGATTGATGAAAATATTCGGCCAACTTTTAAAGAGCTAGCCAATGAGTTCACCCGAATGGCCAGAGACCCCTCCCGATATCTCGTCATCAAAGTAAGTCAAACTGATGGAGTGCTTCATCATGCTTCGTTGAATGTCACATGTCAAGCTGGAACTGTTGTTGATTGGTGCTCCACCACTAGGAGGAGTACAGAGCTCCTGACGCGGCCTCAGAAGAGTCCCATCAGAGGGCCACTGAGATGGACTTTCTAGGGGTGGAGGACCAGGATGATGAAGTCTTGGAAGATACCACAGACATGCCACGCTACATAACGCCAGCGAGGAGTTTCTCTAGATTGCGGATAGATTCTCATCGGGTGTGTTTTATAATATTTATCAGAATTAATGCATGAAGGTTTGAAAATAGTATCTGCTTCTTAATATTTTTCTGGACTCAAACTGAAGAATAGTATTTATCTAAAATTGAAATCTTTTGCAACAATTTAATTTTGTAAATGTAATGCATTCTAGTAGAATAAAATATTTATTTCTTTAAAAAAAACAAAAAACTTTTGAACATTAGCGTATTATTTCAGAGGATTTGTGGTGGCTCTAAAAATCATGAATTAATAAGCTACATATGTTTTGACACTTTTCTTTTTATTGTTACACCAGTCAAGTGTGTCTCCATCCAATGTTGCTGGATATCTACCAATGACACCTGGTCTGGAGACCTCAGCACAGGTGAGGTTTCAATCATACATCCACATTAAAACTACATTTGATCTGTTCGGAATTAATATTGGAGGTATAATGCACATATCAAAGAGCATACGGCTTAATATACAACTTCTAATCAATATATTGTCCACCTCATTTTGCTGTAGATGGGATGGGCCTCTCGGTCCCGTCTTGACTCTGGATGCGCAGTTTCTGAGAGCTCGGAGGGACGGGGAACTGCGGTGGAGCTGGAAATGAACGAGGACTTCTCGTTTTTTGGCAGCATGAGGAGGGTCAAACGTCGTGAGGACAGCGCTTACTTGTCACAGCGGGACAGCCTTTCAGGACCTCCCGAAACAACCTCCACAGGGACTCAAGGAGAAGAAAACCAAAGTGGATACATGCTGCCTGGATTCGGTGAAAGTCCAGAGAAAGGTGAGCATAAGAAAATAAGAGCAGTGTGTATGTTTCTGCCTTTATGGTAAATCATAAAGGGTAATTATAAGATCATGTTTTGAATAGGAAATACATTTATGTTGTCAGATACAAAATCATATTTTGAGAAATAAATTTACAGTTGTGACGTGCACTATTGTTCAAACATGAAATAATTAAATATTTTTGAGAGGCGTCTTTTATGCTATTCATGACTGCATTTATTTGTTTAAAAATATAATTAAAACAGTAAATATTATGAAATATTATTATAATAAATATTAAATATTACAATAACTGTTATCTATTTAGTTATATTATAAAATCTAATTCTATAATAACAATCTTTCTTTTTTGGGGGTGGGCAAAATACAACATAAATTTTTTTAGCATATCTTACTTTTTTTTATTATTGCAGCCTTTGTGAAAATAACAGACTTGTTTCAAAAACTTTAAAAATCTCAAGAAAAAGTTCCAATTATATTAAATTTGCTATTTTTTATTTATTTATTTTCTTTTATCAGAATAAATATGCGTACTTTCATGTTAACACATCTCTTGTATTTTTTCTATATTTTTTTAAGAAACTCTTCTATTCACATCGTCACGTGCAAAACGTTCCCAGAGGAGATTTTCAAGAGGCCACTCCGGTGACATTTTGGAGGCACACAGTGTTGCAGGTGAAGAATATGAGTATATGAACAACCAGACCCTCTCTCTCGGGCATTTACCAGGGCAGCTTAAAGATTACAACCAGCCACGCAACCGCAGCGCCTCCTTCAACCCTGCCGGCTTCTACAGCAATCACAAATCTCTAGCGTCCAGCAGACCCAGTAAGAGATCGTCGATCGGTGGCTCAGAAAGTAGCTTCGGTCTCTCCAAATCCTCGACTGACCAGAGGAATCACAGTGATGGTGATTTATTGTCCAGTGAAGCAGAGTACACAGACTGTGATCCGGATCTCAACAAGGTTCAGTATGAGTACATGGACATCCGTGGTGGTGCAGGACCACCAGCCAACATGCTAGACAAACTTCACCTCCCCAGAGCGGTTTCCCGTCCTCCTCTCAGAAGATCACCACAAGATGATGAAGACGAATACGTGGAGGAAGACTATCAGTACACTAACAGCCAGCCTCGGCTGAGGAATTCGCTCAGGGTTCAGGGGTTAAGTGAAGGAGAAGTGTATGAATATGAGGATATGGACTCATTGGCTGCAGGTGGAGCATCCGCAGCTGAATACCAGGATCTGAAGGGAGAACATGAAGAGAGTTTTGGGCAGACGGATGAACCCCGGACCCCGGGGCCAGAAAAGTATTTAAAAGTTCATGCAGGGATGGAACATAAAGCTTTTGATAACCCTGACTATTGGCACAGCAGGTCGTTTCAGAAAGCCAATGCTGTCCGCACATAGACATGGAGAACGGCGTGAAGGAACTTGATGCAAATCAACAAATGCAAGTTGAACTGTCATCAGTGACCAATTCTCAGGAAATTATTGAATAATGCACTTCTGAAAAGCTTTTGCAAGCTTGACAAAACACTGTAAATGTATTTTAATGTAAAATGTAGTTTTAAAGTAAAAAAAAAAAAATGTGGCATTATGTTTAAAATGCATTTAAACAAGAGCATCTTTGTTCTTTTAATATGGTGGAGGTGCCAGAATTACCAGATTCATGAGCTACACTGCACTGATATTTACATCTGGATGTAAGTGTGTGGTTTCTTCAAATGTTCTGTTTATGCCAAGTTTGTTGTACTCGTCAAATGAAGCCATAAGTTTGCTCTTTGTGCACTTGAGAAATGAGTGTCCGTCTTAAATAATCTATTATTTTGTGTATTTGTGAAGTGCCCAATTCAGTCAAACTGCTGTGCATCTGTTCAGATTGCACTTGAATTATTTAACAATTTAAGTGTAATTTTTCAAAATACGTATAATCTGAAGTATTTACATTTGGAATTTATGAAATGATGATGTCAGTTGAATAGCAGAGTGATTGACTTTGGGTAAAGCTGTTTTTCTATGAGGTGTTTGTTGTGCATGCCTTCTGAACAAATCATAATGAAGTACTTGTATTATGTTTCAAATGAAATGGCCAGTAATAAATCTATAGTTTTGTACACACATATCAAACTAAAGTATTTTCTCTACTTTGTGACTGTTTGAAAAGATTTTTTTATTGTATTTGCTTTTATCTTACACTTTAATAAAGTAAATTTAAAACCTTTACTCTCTTATACCCTTTTTTCAACTTTTTTGTTCAAATTTAGTTGTGTTTTAATACATATTTAGCTAAGAACTATTGAGAAAATTCCCATGAAGATCAAGACAGATTTATCATCTGTGTGTGCCTGAATGATTATAGGTGGAAAACTGCTTAGTAGGTGAGTTATGAATTCATCCAAACTAATTTTGAGACATGCCACTTACTGCATGATATTGTATGACTAAAAATGTTTTACAATGGAACAAATCATTCTGGCAGCTATAAGCCTGTTTTATGACTTATTATGGCATATTATAATAGATTTCTTCTCAACTGAACAGAAAATCTGAATTCTTGTGCTTACCATTTAACCTTGATGTTTATAATATTTATTATGTGTTAATGTAATAATGTGATATTTAATAATTAAATATGTAATATTGTTTTTGTGGCATTTTAAAAACATGTGAAGTCATTTCAATCTTTTTAAGCAATTGAAAAAGAGAAGCGCCTAAAAACTTACTTGCAATTTACTGTGAACCTGGACCAGTCATAATTAGCACGGGTATATTTATATGGGTCAACTTCGATTTTTCATTTACGCCAAAAATCATTTTCATTTAAGATATTTTGTAATTTTCCTACCGTAAATCTATCAAAACGTAATTTTTGATTAGTAATATGCATTGCTAAGAACTTCACTTGGCCAAGTTTAAAGGCGATTTTCTCAGTATTTAAACTGTTTTTTTTTTTTTTTGCACCCTCAGATTTCAGATTGTCAAGTAGTTGTATCTCAGCCAAATATTGTCCTATCCCAACAAAGCATCAATCAATGCAAAGCTTATTTATTCAGCTTTGCCTTTAAAAAAAAGTTCCATTTGACTAGTTTTGTGGTCCAGGGTCACATACAACAAAATCCTGAACATAATTTGAGATAGATAATAACACTATATTCATTTGTAATTAAAGTTATTTTCCTGTGTATTACTAGTGAAGCTGCTTTGAAACGTTTGACTACTGTGTGCCCAGGTTTTGGCGCCATCGTATATGACGACATCTTTGATGCGGCCGCGTAGTGGGCGTGGCTACGTTGTGCGTGGAGTCCGTGGGCGGAGCTGGACGGTCGGCGAGCCGCCTGGTGGTAGCGTGACTGATTTCTGCTGTCCGCTCATCGTCATCATACACCCAGAGAGACGCTTCGGAAGCCGGTGCAACGATGTCCGACGACGAGCAGCAAGAGCAGACCATCGCCGAGGACTTGGTCGTGACCAAGTACAAGATGGGCGGTGACATCGCCAACCGTGAGTTTGACGTTTTAGTGCTGGAGGTGTAGAGTCGGTGACACGGGCCTCCACGCTGCTTTCTCGCGCATGCCATGTGTTAGGACGCGATGAGCGGCTCGGCACACGAGACCCCTGCGCTCCGACCTACATAGCATGCAGCAGATTGAGACCTCCTTCAAATGCATAGTTGTTCCTCTTGTACATGTTTATAAATCCTGTACACTTTTTTGCAGTTCTACAGAACCGAGGAGGGACTCATTCTAGAGCTAATGCTAGCTAGCATTAGCCCTCAGTGCATGTCAGTTGTACACTTGTGGCTCTTGCATTGCCAGCTGGTAGAGGTTAGTCCTCAAAGGCATGGGTTATTAGTGAGCTGTCTGGATGAATATGTCCACTACTGCCTTGCTGTGGCAGAACAGTGACTTGAGAGCTTACAAATCCCATTTATCAGCGTTGCTCTCACAGGTAGTGAACTTCAGTTGGTGAGGTGATGCTGACAGGGATTTTGACATTATCAGTCCAGATTCTTTTTTTTTTCTTTTTTGCACCGTGAATTTGAATGGTCGTGCAATACTCTTTGAGCTCCAGTGATTCCAAGTTATGTACAAATGTTTCAGACTTCATTGTTGAGACTACATTGGTTTCAAATGAGAAGTTTCTTCCCTCATATATGCTCAAGCATCCGTTATTTGTATATGTTATCTGATTCTCAACTGGTTCTCTTTCAGGACCCTAATTGAAAAAAAAATGCACCAAAGTTTGCACTAAAATTTGGTGTTAAGAGGTGTTTATATTACATCTTGAACCATTATGGTTTCTAACTGCGTCTCACACTGCATTATTCACTCTCTTCGCTTCTGTTCAAATGTATGCGAATGCTGGAGGTGGTAAACACGTGATGTGAAGAAGTTTAGCATTTATCTCGCTGTGTTCTGATTTCTGAACTTTTTATTTAGATGACTAGGACAGGGATTCGTTAGACTTTCATTTAGTGAGCATATGACTCCGTTCAGTTTTCTGAATAACATCTTGAAGGTGCCGCCACATTGCAGATTTTCACAGGCCAAGTCCAGTCATTTCAGTATCAATCCATGTGATCTGGAAGCTGGAAAGCTGGAACACATTCACCATTCTAACCAACAGAAAGCTGCTTGGTTTGAAAGTGACATCTTTGTGAGCCTAACATCAAACCCTATAGACAACAGACAGTTAAACATTTTTTTTTTTTTTAATCATAAATATTCTTCTTGTTCTTTTCTTTTTAGAGGCGCTGAGGGTCGTCATCGATGCAGCCAAACCAGGAGTGTCAGTTCTCAGCCTCTGTGTGAAAGGAGATGCTTTCATCATGGCAGAGACTGGGAAGGTCTTTAAGAAAGAGAAAGACATGAAGAAAGGTGAGACAAGAGATGGAGACGTGGCTAAATGCTTGTGGCTTTAAATTGAGCCCATTTAGAATAGATGAAATAGTAATAGATCCTCCAGAGAAATCTGCAGGCCTCGTTTGATATCACTGTCTCCTCACACTTTATGCAGAAGGTCTTTTTGTTGAGGATTGGTGGTTGTCCTTTCTTGCAGGCATTGCGTTCCCCACCAGTGTGTCAGTCAATAACTGTGTCTGCCACTTCTCTCCCCTGAAGAGCGACCCCGACTACACGCTGAAAGATGGAGATTTGGTCAAAATGTAGGCAAACTCCCCTCTCAGTTCGTCTGCGTCTGTCTGACCTCCCCATGTCTTTTCCTTCCTCTCCTTTTCCTCAAGTCACTCTCTTTCCTCTTCCTCAGCTCATCTTGTCTGCAGTGTTCTCTGCTCTTCCGATCGTGTCTTCCTGCTTGTTCACTTGTTTTTATGTGATCCACACATGCAACTTTGCACGTTAATATTACACTTAATACGTGTTTTTAATGTTGACTCTGCAATTAAAAAGTGTCCTGGAATCTCTTATAGAACCTGTAATTGTCCATGTCAATGTATTTCCTATTATAGCAAGACATCTTTATGGTCTGGTACTTTGATTCATTTTTATTGTATTTATTTGAAGGTGCTCGAAGTCTTGCTGTTTATTTGCCTTGTTCTCAGGTTACCCTCCTGAATTTCTCTTCTCTCTCAACAGTGATTTAGGGGTACATGTCGACGGCTTCATCTCCAACGTGGCCCATAGCTTTGTTATTGGAGCTACTAAGGTTCGTGTGCATATACTGTATATGCTTTTCTTCCCCACTGTTTCTGCGCTTCCTCTAGCATCACACTAATTGCAACAATAAACCCCGACACAAAACTAGTGACTTTCCGGCTGAATGTACATGTATTCTGTCATTTTGTGATTTGAATTTCTTTCAGGAAGCACCTGTGACAGGAAGGAAGGCTGATGTCATCAAAGCAGCACACCTGTGTGCGGAAGCAGCTTTGCGTCTCGTCAAACCCGGCAACCAGGTTAGTACATACTTCATAATTAAAGAGGCTAATAGTTAAGGTTGACTATTTTAAACATCTATGAGAATATGAGTGGAAATCACCTCAATACAAGATTGCACAGAAATCTAAAAAACTGTCTTATATCAAGGTGTTTTGTCTTTTTTTTCTCTGCCCTATTAACCTTTGAAGAACACTCAAGTAACAGAGGCCTGGAATAAGATTGCTCAGTCATTCAAGTGCCATCCGATTGAGGGTGAGTTATGGCTGTTATATCATTTGGGAAAGCCCGACCGCAATTAAAACATTATCCATCCAGAGAGTATTGTGGAGTTTGAAGGTGTGGTGGTTAGTAAACCCATTACTCAGCAAAACTGGGAATGAAAACTCATTATTTCTACAAAAATGGGACTAGCTTGATATCTGATATTTGCTTTAAAGGGACAGCTCATCCAAAAAAATCATCATGTGAATCATTGTGTATTTTTGAAGTACAAAAAAGTTATTTTTAATGAAACCTGAGAGATTTCTCTCCCTACTTTGAAAGTCCTTGGAACCAAAGCTTTCATGCATTAAGAAATTCATAGAGATTTTAAAGAGTAATCCATATGAATCAAGTGATTTCATCTGAGTGAACCGATTCGCACATAAACATTGATCAACTACACGCATACATGAAGAACATCAGATATGATAAACTGAAGCTCAAACGTGTTTCGTTTGAGTTATGAACCAACCCTTTAATTGTATTTCATCACATAAAACATCAAAGACAAACAACCCAAAGCACATGCAGGTGCCAACGGGCCATTATTGACAGTTCTTCTCTTTTGGTCTTGGACAGGTATGCTGTCCCATCAACTGAAGCAGCATGTTATTGATGGAGAAAAGACCATTATCCAGAACCCTACAGATCAACAAAGGTATAAAACAAACCTGAACATTGAATTTCTCAATGTTCTCAAACATCCCTATCCAAGCAAGCACATTTTTATGACACCTCTGAGCCCAGGTACAATATTTGCAGTTAAAGTGGGATTTAGTATTTTAGTATTATTAAAAATGGCTTCTTTTCTCTAAGATTTGGGTGGATTCTTTTGACTTAAAGGGACACTAAGTAGGAATTACTCCCATCTAGTGGTGAAATTGTATTTTGCATTCAAACTAATTTTGCTCTCCAGCGCCTCGCTTTTTCAAATGCGCGTTGCATCTACGGTAGGCGATATGTACCAAAAAGCTTTGATAGGATGTCTTCTAATAGCACTTCGTCGAGTTTTCCTTCAGGTGAACAGGTGTGTTATTTCAAACAAACTGCAACATGACAACTAACAAACGAATGTTACAGTATGAATTACTGACTGTGGAAAACATGAAATATTGTAATTAGTAGTTATGTCTAATTTATTCGTTATATTTTCTGAATTATATGCATTGTTAGATATAAAAAAAATATTGTAATATAGATTGTAACACTGACTTACCTGTCGAGAAGAAAACTGGCCACTTCAGCGTGTCTTTTGAAATCTTTATCAAGCATTAGCTCTTTCCACCTAGAAAAAGCTTCCCCGACATTAACTCTTGTTTTCTGTAATCTACGGTCACGTTTCCTTTTACGTTCTATTTTTGACTGTTTTGGCGACGATGTTTTCTTCTCCTGTGGCGCGGCATATGTATGGTCCATAATAAGAATGCAATCCAGACTTTTAAACTTGCCGGAGCAGTTTCAAGCGCCTCTCACTGCTCTGCACCTGCGTTTCTGGCTCTGACCGAAAACGCGTTGTGGAAACGCGTTGGCTTAGTACTTTTTGTCCCTCTCTGCTATTATAGTTTTGCAAGATGGCGGAACTACATGGAAGCCTCCGTCAACCTACCCGTCCCATGTATATAAAGATAATAAATTCTTCATTTACGATGATTAGTTTAAACATTGGCATAGGTATTTGTACACCATTGAGGGCATATTTATGAATAAAAATATTGATTTTAGATAATAAAATACCTAAAAAGTTACTTATTGTCCCTTTAAGGTGCAAGCAATCACAAACAGAATAACAATCAGGAGAGAGATTTTCAGGGGCAAGCACAACAATCTCCACTGTTTGTCTCATTACAGGAAGGACCACGAGAAGGCAGAGTTTGAAGTTCATGAAGTTTATGCCGTGGATGTGCTGATCAGCACAGGAGAGGGAAAGGCAAGTCATTTTAAATGTGTTCAGCATATTTGTAATGAAATAGATTTGATTGTATACTGTAGAGACAAATGGACATTTAACCTGAATGATTTCACCAATAGGCAAGAGATGGCGGCCAGAGGACAACCATCTACAAACGGGACCCCAGTAAGCAGTATGGGCTGAAAATGAAGACCTCAAGAATGTTCTTCAGCGAGGTGGAGAGGCGCTTTGACGCTATGCCCTTCACTCTTAGGTGGGCAGCAGCACGATCCTCCAATTTGTTTGGTTTCTAATGGGCTAAATCAAGAAGTGCATCTGTTCTTCGATGAATGTAGCAGGTGTTTTTAATGTACCGTATTTTTCGCACTATAAGTCGCACCTGAGTATAAGTCACATCAGCCCAAAAATACATCACGATGATGAAAAAAACATAAGTTGCACTGGACTATAAGTCGCATTTATTTAGAACCAAGAACCAAGAGAAAACATTACCGTCTACAGCCGCAAGATGGCGCTCTATGCTGCTCGGTGTAGGCTACAGGAGAACTGAGCAGCATCTCTGGCAACATAGAGCGCCCTCTTGCGGCTGTAGATGGTAACGTTTTCTCTTGGTTCATTTCCCTAGGTTCATGTCAAATTAATTTTTATAAATAAGTCGCACCTGACTATAAGTCACAGGACCAGCCAAACTATGAAAAAAAAGAGCGACTTATAGTCCAGAAAATACGGTACCGTATTTTTCCGCACTATACGGTGCACTTAAAAGCCTTTAATTTTCTTAAAAAATGACAGTGCGCCTTATAATCTGGTGCGCCCTATATATGAAAACAGTTCTAAAATAGGCCATTCATTGAAGGTGCACCTTATAATCCAGTGCACCTTATAGTCCGGAAAATACGGTACATTTGGACCCAAAGGATGTGATTTTTTTTTTTTTTTTTTGATGGATGTGTGAGAGATGAGAATGCTAGGACAATGACTTTGAAACTTGGTGGATAAATGTATGGTTTAGATTTCGGTAAACAGTAGACTTTGTGTCCTGCAGGGCGTTTGAGGATGAAGGAAAGGCTCGTTTGGGAGTTGTGGAGTGTGCCAAACATGAGCTCCTGCAGCCTTTTAGTGTGCTGAATGAGAAAGAAGGTCAGTTATATTATCTTCGCGGCATTTCTTCCTGCTTTGACCTCTTTCTTTACCTGGGAAACCTCTCTTTCCACCTGTATCTGTCTTTAGGTGAATTTGTGGCTCAGTTTAAGTTCACAGTGCTGCTGATGGCCAATGGGCCCTTGAAAATCACCAGTGGACCACTTGAGGCAGAACTTTACAAGTCTGAATATGATGTTCAAGATCCTGAACTAAAGGTATTGATTGTAAAGACCCATTGATTCTATTAAAATGTACCATAAATGAGGGGTTTTCCTAGCATGATGTTTTGGGTTCTTCTGTCATTTTCAGTCTCTGATCCAGAGTTCTGCAAGTCGCAAGGCACAGAAGAAGAAGAAAAAGAAGGTGAGGCCTTTGCTTTAAGAAGAAACAATCCTCATGCTGTTCCCAAACAAAACCCAAAATGAGAAGTTCATTAGAATGAAACGAGTAGAAAGAAGCTTTAAGCTCAATTTCTGGACACACCATTTGCACTCCTGTAAGAAACTAGGTTCAATAGAAATTTTCCCACATCACTATTAAATGGCTTGAGATAATGGAATATGGCATGCAGGTTCTATGGCTTAAGACAGATCAAATTCAGATAGAGGAATGACAGGTTTTTATGGGTGCATTTGAGCTTTTTAAACTGTTGTGGAAATCTGGTTATTTTGTAGAATTGAATACCATCAGTCAGTCATCTTCATTCATGTGTCTTTCTGATCTCTTTTGTTTTAGGCCTCCAAAACTGCAGAGACCGCTACAGGCCAACCAGCTGAGAATGAAGTTGCAGCTAAATAGAGAAGACTCCCCCGAAACGACAACATTTCACACTCGCCCTACTGTTTATCCTCATCAGATCTGATCAAGAGTCACTGTTAAAGCCTGTGTTTAAAGCCTCCCCGTCATGGAGAAATGTCATTTAGATTTGGACTTCTGAGCGAGTGCAACAAATTTGTACTTTCATAATGATTCTATTAACTCTTTTGAAGCACTCGATTTACATTTCAACTGGAACGCAATGCCTTTTCAAAATGTAATTAAAAAAGCTTCGCAGTTCTTTTGTAGAGTTGCGTTTTTCACAACTTGTACTGGTGACTGTTTGAAATGCTTTATTCGGCCCAAAGCTTCATTTGAAACTGTGTTACATTAGATTAAGTGGAAACTAATTCGATTTGCAGCTATTTCTCAGGGTTCTAAAGTAAAATATCTCCCTTATATGAGAAGTAGTTTTGTACAATTAAGATTAAGAACACATTTGTGGAGAATTTCGTGACTAGGATTGGAATTCAGTGTGTAGAATTCCTAAGCACTCCATTGCTGTGATGCTATAGCATTTCCAAAAAGGGAAAAATTAAGTCTCTTTCTTCAACTGCCATCCCTTTCACATGTCACATTTGAAGATGACATTAGGGAATGTATTGGTCATACTTTATTCCTGCCCATTTTTTTTCTCTCTCCACATTTTTATGTCCTGTTATCTTTTGTTGATGCAGGGAAATTTTCCAAACAAACTTTAAGTTGTAATAATTGAAGTTAATATTAGAAACTGATTTATTAGGGATTTGGTTAAAGTTCTGGTCCAAGATACACTAAAGCTACTTCAACCCAATAAAAAAAGGTTATAGCTTCCACTTGCCAAGAGCCAATATATTGTCACTTTATCTTCTATAAGCAATAGAGTGTCTGTTTGACTGAATCTACAGATCAAAATTAGGCTCGGACTGGATTGAGAAGCTTTCCCAGTGTCATTTTACAATCCAGTCAGTGCAGTTATTTCAAGAGAGGTGATGGAAAGTGGCTCTAGAGCGTTTTTTGGACCAGTTCTATTACCTGAGACTGGTTTAATACATCTTTTGAAATGTTGGCTACTGTGACTTTTGTTCTGTTTCCAGACTGTAAAGGTTTTATGTGGCAAAGGAGCATGGAGGTTTGGATTTGACACAATCTTGTTTTTGTAGTACGAACCATCATATGGGACTATTTTACAACTAATGAAATAAAACATACGTTTGAATATATTTTCTTTAAGACTGTCATCATTAATTGTACAAATGCACACACTTTGTGCAAAGCTTTTGTATAGTTTGTGTACTAGGGTTGTTTAATTTGAGTTCTATGTTAGAAGCTCGAAGTATTTGTAATAGCTCTGAGAAAATGACAAACTTTTTGAACGTTTTGTGTCGATGTACTATTTATAAACCAGATAATTATATGTCTCCCGCTTTATTCCTATCTCCAGTAGGCAGAACTTTGAACCTTTGGATGGAAAAGTAGGGTTTCTTTTTATATATGACAACAGAGGGCGCTGTGCGGCCCAGACGATCAAAGTCCTGTTGAAATTCATTCAGATGCGTGATCCAAGCTTTTCAGTTTCCTAGAGAGACTGAAATATGTTATTAAAATCGATAAAGTCCAAAGACCAGACACAAACATCCACGACAATACTTAAATCTAGTAATAGCTAAAATGTCTAATTCCGCAACCACTTACCTGTGAAAAGACAGCTATCAATGAAATTTGTTAACAACACAATTTTAGTAGGGGATTTTTTTTTATCCATTTAATAATTTACCTTAGGATTTTTTTTTCAACGAATCACAGGAGTCGGATCTTTTCAGTGATTCTGAACAAGTTCCGATTCCGGAACGACAACATGCGGAACAAGTTTCAATGTATTCGAAATATATCTAACGTTACAGCTTGATTTTATTAGTTTAGTTTTATCCCCACACATATGAAACAGATACAGACTAAATAAAATAAATAACCTAAAAAAAAGCGAGTATGTAAAATGGGATGCCAGGGTGACAGGTGAATACGTTTTTAATCAATCACGTAAATTGCTGAATCGTTTAAAATCAGTTCTCTGAAACGAACCGTTTAAAAGAATCGATTCGAAAATTAGGCTGTTAACGTCAAGATAAGTAGATTTTCTGTGGATCCAGAAGAAAGCTTGCATGAACAATCACTTTTTGTTTTGGGTGGGAATGTGGGGTGTAATGCTAACAAACCAATAGCTTGTGATCAAGGCCCGTTACAATCCAATCCCCGTTCCATTAGGGAGCCGGTGGGCGTGGTCGAAGGGCGATGGAGAGGCGGGCGCAGGGCGCGCGATGCTGAGTTCGGTTGAGGAGTTCAGGACCGCGGACAGACGGCTGCATCAGCGCGAAGAGGCGAAACAAGGGAATATTTGGCCGACTTTCAAAAGAACTGGATTATAAAAACGGGACGCGCTGGATAGCAACTCACTCATCTCTTCGTGCACGTAGGTCTCATCGCTGACAGCCCGTGGTAAGTTCCTGCGTCTTATCATTTTGGCCCGTTTCCCCCCCGTTGCCGTATAACGGATTATTTTTCGCATTACTTTTCAAGCAGCGAGGAGAGCTAACGATTAGCCCACGTTAGCGAATTTGTAACTGCGGTTCTTTTAAGAAGATAAATACATTTCCAAATTGAACAATCCTTTGCTTCTGGGCAGCCCCGAGCACCATATGTCGGCTAATACACCTATAAAACGTTTGGCCGCCTCGCCACGGGCCATATAACGGGAGATGGGATGAGGAGGAGTCGCGTGCAGCTCCCGGTTTGCAGGCGCGAACTTCAGCTCCTGTTTTCTCAGTTAACGGTCAACTCGTCGCTTTATTCGTATTCGTTTATTGGTTTATTTCGTACTAATGTGGTATATTTGTAGGTAATTCTAAATTATTGTTTTGAGACCGTGACCGTTAGAAGGGTGTTTTTGAAATGGTTTATCATTGAATGAATTTTTGAAGGACTATCCGGCCCTGGAGTCCCGCTTTAGTTTAACGTTACCAGGGATTCATCACATGTATAATGGCTCTCATCTGTGAAATAACAGACATGACCCATTTTTTCCCCTCCTTGCCTTATTTTAGCCTTCTTTTTTTTTGTCTCCGTGAGAATTACAGTAACTCTTAGTCCAGTTGTAGGCCAGAGCAGACCGAGACCATCTGGCCCCTTGCTGTTATTGGGTTGTTGTTGTTTTTTTGTTAATGGGACTGTGAAAGGACACTGGAGGTGGTGATCCATATTAAACTTACATTAACTAGTATATGTAAACGTTTCAGACAATGTTTTATATGCAGCTGATTCAAGACTATGAATGTTGTTCAGCTGCATGCTACAAAATTGCAGTATTTGACGAATATTTATTAATAGTGGAGTAACCATTTAATATAGATGAAGTCAATTCTGCATAGTATTTGTAAATTGAATGTTCTTGGCTATATCCATGTAAAACCAATGAAATATTTTACCCTTATATATGTGTATGCCACGGCTGTGTCATATCGCATAAATTCAATGTGAATCTCTCTGCTCTTCCATCACTAACATAACTCCCTCTAACTCTTTTTCCAGGTGGCCTATTTTTTAGTTCCTAATGCCGGAAATGGCGCAGCGGAGCGGGCAAGAGGACCCTGAGAGGTACCTCTTTGTGGATCGGGCCATGGTCTACAACCCTGCTTCCCAGGCAGACTGGACAGCCAAGAAGCTGGTTTGGGTTCCTTCTGAACGGCATGGGTTCGAGGCGGCCAGCATCCGTGAGGAACGTGGAGAGGAGGTGCTCGTTGAGCTGGCTGAAAATGGCAAGAAGGCCCTGGTGAACAAAGATGACATCCAGAAGATGAACCCGCCCAAGTTCAGCAAAGTGGAGGATATGGCAGAACTCACCTGCCTGAATGAAGCGTCTGTTTTACACAACTTGAAAGATCGCTACTACTCTGGGCTCATATATGTAAGTGTGATGATAATACGTTTGCTTTCAAATTGGAGACTTTTCTACCTTGGTTTTTGCAGGTTTGCGTTGGTGGTAGAGCAGCAAATAATGGTTATTTTGATCATTGATTGATCTGATGATGAAAAGTCAACTTTTATTTTCTGCATTTTTTTCCCCCAAACAAATATAGTGAAATTATATGCTTAAAAGTATGTTTAAAGGGTATAATATTAAGCGTTCTCATGTTGGGGTATCACTTAGTTTG
This sequence comes from Carassius gibelio, assembly GCF_023724105.1. Classification (NCBI taxonomy): domain Eukaryota; kingdom Metazoa; phylum Chordata; class Actinopteri; order Cypriniformes; family Cyprinidae; genus Carassius; species Carassius gibelio. The sequence continues at coordinate 25,068,175 of NC_068401.1, read as the reverse complement.
TATGTTTTTCCCATAGTCTGTGCATAAAGTTTTATATATACTTAAAGATTGTATATTCTGTACATAGTTCGTACATTTTTTTTTTTGCTCAGTCATTTTATAGCTTGTACTCCGAGAGAGAAACCGGGGGACTTTTATTATTCAAGAGAGAAAGAAAGAGCGTGTGAAGCAAGCTGTTTGGAGGTGTAGCCCCCATCATTTTCTCCATTTCCCAAGTGTGAAGGAGCTGTTATGAGGTCATTGTGAAATCTCAATGAGAGCGGTCACTTATCTTCAAACTTCTGTTGATATTTACCACCCAGTTACATCCTTTAAAACACTGGATGGAATTCATCCACTTTAACTTTTCATTTCCCAACACTGAAAGCTTTTCTAGGTTGTCGGTAACAGAGATCATCTCGATTGGCTGCACTTCAGGCATTATGAAAGCAGGCGCTGTTGTCGTTTTACACAATGATGAGAGAGTGCAGAGCAGACCACTCTCCCATACCCACTTAGTGGAAAACCGATTGTAAGGGTAGTTCCCTGCATTTTTTTGGTATTTAAGCCTCTGTTCCATGTGGTTGCTGTGCTCCCATCTTATAGGCTACAGTAATTAGCTGTAGAGGCCCATGCTTGGCCTAGTAAAACCTGAAGTTTTATAACAGGACCTTTGTGTTTTCATTGAGCTACAGCTGGCTTGTAATATCTGTGAGATGTTAAGATGTCAGACTGATTGTTGATAGCACCTGCGTTCCTCAAATTTCTCTGCTTCCTTATTATTGTCAGCTAATGTTTATGTTTGAAGAAATATAGCCCACAAAATGAAAGCATAATGTTATATATCGACTGAAAGGTTGTGTATTCTTTCCTGTGAGTGTGGCTGGTGTGTGCTATGTGCTCTTATATCTGCTGTGTGGGCAGAGCCGTGGAGTTACTGCGTTCATCTCTGTCTTCCCACGCCCCTCTGTTCTTGAATAGCATGATGGGCGATGACACGTTAGACTTGATTTCTCTTTATGGGAATGTTTAAACAAATATTTTCCAGTTCTATACAGGTATATCATAAAATGATTTTTTTTTTCTTTGGTTTTAAAACTTTTTTTAAAACGTTTTTGTTTTTTTTATCAAAGGTGATACCACACTAGCATTATATCGTCAGCCCGTGAGATTGACGATACACAGTATTATGGTGCATGGGTGGAGCAAGAGAGGCTACATGTTTAATCCTCATTTGTACGCAAGTGGTGCTAAAGTGAAATAGCTGGGCGGTTTGATAGCCAAATTATAATAGGCCGCCCAATAAAAATAATAATTATTATTGTTATAACTTAATACATTAATAGGAGAATGAGTCTAATATCGCCTTGACTATCAACAGAGACATCTGCTATCTTCGATACACGATACTGTCGTCTATCGGCACAACCATATACCACACCTTTATCTTTTAGCCAAATGTCAGACTTCTTTCTCTTTGGTGTTGTATATTGAACTTATTCATTAATTTCTTCTGCTTAAACTCAGCTCCTATCGCAAACTTTCATTCAGATCCAATCAACAACTGCTGAATTGAAGTCCTCACCTTACATTTGTTTTTCTATTTAAATAATTAGCTTAACTCGGATGTATGTCACAAACAGAAGAAATGATCTGCCGCTATTTCCATTGCATTGGGACATTAAATGTACTGGAATATATAGTTGTTGCTTGCTTTGCTCCGTTATCAGAATTCAAAACATAAGAGTGATACGACCATGGTAGTATCCTCAGATATTATAAAGTTGTGATGAGAGGCTTCTTGCATAATATGAGAGATGCAGAACGATCAGTTGACTAACAGGGACACTCAAAATCAACTCGTGTGTGTGTGTGTGTGTGTGTGTGTGTGGGTTAGGTTGCCTGAACAAGAAGTCAATCTTAAGAAGCTCTATCAAATTATGCTGGTTTAAGGTCATGACTGATCAAATGGATTTCAGATATATGGAATTTCATAAGGTGATGAATACTCCACAAATAAACAACAAATAAATAAGATAAATAACCATAAACTGGCAAATTATTTATTGGATAGTCTTTGGGATTTCATCACAGAGCATTGACTCATAACTGGCGCAGTGCTTTATAGTTATTCAGTGTAGCATGTTACATTTTTCATTATTGCCTTTGTTCATTGCTCAGATGGGAAGCTGTTTTCTTCCATATGTAGCCTGACAAACACTGAGAATGATACTGGAGAGAAACAACTTTCCAGCCACAAGTCTCCAGAGTCACTCGTCTATTGTTCTTGCCTGAGATCTTTAGTTTGGCAGGATGGCTTTATTTAGTGGGGAGTTGGGAGTGAGATGTAGATCAATCAGTCCTCAGTGCACCCACTCCTCCACATCCATACATATGTGTGACCCTGGACCACAAAACCAGTCTTAAAGGGTTTGTTCACCCAAATATAAAAAATTATGTCATTAATGACTCGCCCTCATTTCGTTCCAAACCCGTAAGACCTCTCTTTACAGCAGTTCAGTCAGTGTACTGTTTGAGTAAATGAATTACTCCGGGATATTGGTTTGTTTTAACTCTGAGGGAGTGTCAGCCACGTTAAAAAAGTTAACAGCTTAAGTCATTTGTGGATTAATGTGTATTGGAGATGCGAACTGTTTAAAACTATTCAGTTCGATTTGGTGAACTGGTTCAAGAAGATCCAGTTACATGTGATTCGTTTGCGAACTAGATATCACTAAACGGCAGTGAACGCGCTCACAACAGAAACGGAAGAGAGGACAATGCTGAATATAAAGTCATAGTTTTTGCTATTTTTGGACCAAAATGTATTTTCAAAACGTCAACGAATTCTAACTGACCCCCTGATGTCACATTGTCTACTTTGATGATGATTTTATTACCTTTCTGGACATGGACAGTATACCGTTCACACAGCTTCAATGGAGGGACAGAAAGCTCTCAGACTGAGGCCCAATCCCAATTCTATGTTATACCCCTTCCCCTCCGCCTAGCCCTTAAAACAGAGTGCCTTAAAACAGAGTGCCAAGGGGTAGGGGAGAAGATATTCCCCTAAGGATTGGGACAACACTACCATGACGTCACACGCCATCAGCGTTAGTCGTCTAGCTCTTACAATTCACACACATACTGATGTGCAGTGTGTATTAGAGCGTTTAATTATCGTTCTGTATTAACCCTCTGTGGACGGATTGGGCGGTACCGCCCAAAATGGCATACTTTTACAAATGTGTAGTTATCTCAAAAACTATTAATGCTAGAGAGATGCGTTTTTTTTTGCCATCTTCCTCAGATTCCGCTGAAAACAGCGGTGTCCGGTTTGTATATTAAACACTTCCCTTATTGCGCAATACCACTGCGTAAACAGGCCAATGAAAACGATTGTGCTAGGCAGATTCAACACACAACATCCAATGGAAAAATTGCCGCTGGGAGGAGTCTTTTTCTAACCCAATCAGAGGAAGGTTATGTCTTCTAGCCATTCAGAGGACTCTGTAGTAGCTCTGCTGTAGCCTTGTAAAAGCTGGCTGGACTATAGTAAAAGACATGTAATCAATAAGCGTTCAGAGAATCAGCATCAGGGTGGAGAAAGCAGAAAGCGATCGGAGTGTTACAGAGAGCGATCGGAGTATTAGCGAGCACAAAGAGCTAAATTCGAGCGATCGGAGAATCAGCATCACGTGGAGAAAGCAGAAAGCGATCGGAGTGTTACAGAGAGCGATCGGAGTATTAGCGAGCACAAAGAGCTAAATTCGAGCGATCGGAGAATCAGCATCAGGGTGGAGAAAGCAGAAAGCGATCGGAGTGTTACAGAGAGCGATCGGAGTATTAGCGAGCACAAAGAGCTAAATTCGAGCGATCGGAGAATCAGCATCACGTGGAGAAAGCAGAAAGCGATCGGAGTGTTAGCGAGCACAAAGAGATAAATTCGAGAGAGATACAGCATTATTACAGAATTGTTTTATCAAAATGGCAAGCAGTAAAAGATTTACGGCAGAACAAGCTCTGGAACAATTACTGGAAAGGCCTGGAGAGGCCTTTCTTTGCTCACTGGCATGCCTAGGACTGTTTTTTTAAAAAGTTAATTATTTAATTGTTCTTTACACATTTGATTAAACAATAACACATTTCTGTCAAGCAAAGAGTTTGAAAAAATATATTTTCTTTGTTCAAAAACTGTTCTATATTAAGTTCCAAATACATGGTGGTCCATCCTCATTATATATGGTTTATAAGCCGAAATGTAAAAATAGAGAAAACGGACCAAAAAGGGCTTAGTCCCCTAAGGGTTAATCTTTGTTTGAAGGGATATCTGGCCCTTCCCCTTCCCCCTACCCCTCCAACCAAAAGAGAATCGAGACACCCTACGCCTTCACGTGAACGCGGGGGGCTAAGGGGCTAAGGGGTAGAATTGGGATTGCGACAAAATCTAAAATATCTTAAACTTTGTCCTGAAGATGAACGTAGGTCTCACGGGTTTGGGACGACATGAGGGTGAGTCATTAATGACATAATTGTAATATTTGGGTGAACTAACCCTTTAAGTCGCTGGGGTATATATTTATCAATAGCCAAAAAAATCATTAGGATATTAAGTAAAGATCATGTTCCATGAAGATGTTTTGTAAAATTCCTACTGTAAATATATCAAAACTTAATTTCTGATTAGTAATATGCATTGCTAATAATTCATTTGGACAACTTTAAAGGTGATTATTTTTTTCTCCAGTATTTGGATTTTTTGCACCCTCAGATTCCAGATTTTCAAATAGTTGTATCTCGGCCAAATATTTTCCAGTCCTAATAAACCATACATCAATAGAACGTTTATTTATAGAGCTTGTATAAATAATGTATAAATCTCAATTTAAAAAAAATTGATACTTAAGACTTTTTAAGGTTTTGTGGTCCATATGTTTATTCATAGAAGGACCTTTCAGCAGACAGACAGGGATTAGCTCTCCCCTGACTTGGCCCCCTCACCAGGTGTCTGGATCACCCAGCAGTGGTGGAACATTCAAACAAACATAGGTAGCTCTCAGTTATAGCCTCGTATATGAAACTGCTTGAAGGACAGGGTTAATATCTTGTAAATGTCTTCTGTAATTAAGTGCAGACTCACTGCAGGACAGCTGCACTCGCAGTGAAAGCACGCCAGCATTTCTCAGGAGAAACACCTTAATTCCGTTTCGTTCTATACGCTCAATGTGACAAGTTTTTCTTTTAATTGTCCCTTCTTGAAAAAATACCAACAGTTTTATCTTATTACATTATTTGTAGCAGTCCACCGATACATTACCATGTCCAATAATATTACTGGCTGAAATGTAACATTTTCTAATGATCTGTGTCAGCTGATCCAGTTTTCTAATATTTCTATATAGGTTGGCATTCAACTAGTCTTTGAATATGCAATGTGTATTTTATTTTTTTTTGCTTGTTTTTTTGCCACAAACTTCGGCTGTTAGATCTTGTATGCATAGCTTACACAAAAATGCTTTTTCTGTTCAGATTTTATTTTTCAAATCAATAAAGTTTCAGATTATTTCAGATTATTTGAGTAAATATAAAAACAAACGGGGGCGGATAGCCTGTTTCATTTTGTTTCATATTGTCTCGCCACCATGCTAGTGGATCTGCCGTAGAGTCAATTGGTTGATCTTGGAGATAGCGCGCGCTCTGATCGGTAAAGGGGCAGAGATTTCAGACCTCCGTTTATAAAGGAGATCTGTCACAAAACTCATCATCCGCGCCAAAGTTTTTTGAGCAAATTTCAAAGCCGCACCCGCCCGCCATCCTCTGATTGTTTTGCCGTCTATGCTTTGCTGATGCGAGCCGCAAAAAAAAAAAAAAAAAAAAAAAAAGCCATTGTCTGTTCTGGAAAGGATGCAGCAAAGATATTTAATGCTAATGTATGAGGCATAGGCCTACGCTGGGTTTCATTTACAATGAGATGCGCTCTAGTTCACAGTGCAGTGCAAGTGAACGCGGCGCGCTGGTGCTTCCATGTCACGGTTATCATTGTCTGCTATATTTGCTTTTTATTTATTAAAATACATGCAATTGGTTGATGAAACATCTATTAAAATTAAGATAAAATTTGTTCAAAACGAAATTCGTTTTTAAGAAAGGTTTTCTACAAAGCAAAATTTAATGAAGTGGTAAATCTCATGTCTGACGATTTACAAAACTTCATTAAGTGGTAAAAACCATGTCTCCCGATATATTGCGCATCTGATGATCCTATCTAAAAAATGAAAATAATTTTTGATAAAAAATGTTTGTAAAAAATATTTTAGTGACACGGTTTTGGCGGTTATAGAGTTCTAATGACGGTGTTCAACTATAACCGTCGGTCTCACGGTTATATACTAACCGTCACACCCCTAGTAAACCACTAGTCTGCAGTTTCCATGGGCATGTTGCTGGTGTAACCCACAGTGTCAGGCAAAAGCCCAAGAATAAGAAGCTTATCAGAGAAGCATCAGTCGTAACAGCGGTAAGTAAATTAAAGAAGAGATCATTTATTTAAATTTTTATTTACAAGAACGCTAAAAAAGGGATCGGGCTGATGTGCATGTTTATATGTCACAAGCTTCAAATCTGAATTTTTTCCCCCTCTTTTTTGACATGCGCCCACTGCACAAATATAGAGTTTCTCACTGTTTGAACATAATAAACACTCTCCTACATGTTTCTTTATTTGTTTTTAACAGCATAATTTTGGGCATTTATGGATTACTATACATAAACTGCTGTGCCGTGCTGCTCCTATTCATCAGGCAGTAAAAATGCCCCTCCCTTTGACCAAAACAGGTTGCCTGTGAATGAGAATCCAAAAGAAACCTAGAACTGGTGGGAGGTTGTCCTTCTCCACTTCACAGTTGCTGAGTGAAAGGAGAGTTTTATAATGACAGGACACGCATTTATTCAACACTTTATTCAAAAGGAAGAGCCACTCGCTTTGCATGTCATTACACTATTTCTGCGTCATTGCACATGCGCAGTACTTTCAGTTTCGGATTCATTCCGATCGAGTGTTTACATGCACTCTCAATTTTATTAGAAAAGGAATAAACCACCCTCTTCAATCTGATCAAAATGTTAATTCCAATCGAGCACAATCAGATTAATTAAGGTGTTTACATGAAGGATTTTCAGTCCAAATGAGCCATAAATCCGATAACAAATGGATTATTTGGTTGCAGGTAAACCTAGCCATTGTTTGTCACAGAAAACTAAGTGGTAGGATGGGAAAATAAATCGATGTCACGAATCGAGAAATGATTCCGCATCGATTCTGAGATTTTCAGAATGCATCGCGATTATTTCTGGAGTTGATTCTGAGCGTAGTTTTTAACAGTAGATGGTAGGGATGCACCGAAATGAAAATTCTTGGCCGAAACCGAAAACCGAAAAAGAGAAAACCAAGGCCGAAAACCGAAACCGAAACACCGAAAGAAATTATGCCAATTATTAGTACCATTGCATTTATTGCTATGACCGTGTACTAACTTTACTAAAATTACGACATTTGAGAAATATTTGAAAGAGTGTATTTAAATAGGGCCAGGGCATAAATAAACATTTTTATCAAATTAAAGCAGATATCTAGCAGAAAATCTAGCATAAATATGGCTACAATCTGATATTATGTATGTATATATGTTTGTGTGTGTGTGTGTGTGTGTGTGTGTAAGTGTATATAGTAGCCTAAGAACAAAATAGCCAACGTATTATTATTATTTGAGGCCCTTTCTTGCAGAATTCCACTGAACATATCAGACAACGATGGTGCATGACCCTCATCTGGTGCAGAGACCAGTCTTTTTTTCTGCGCTCTGATCTGTCTCCTGCGCTTGGAGCTTCTCCGTCTCCACGCGGGTTCTCCGCATCCAGCGCGGCCTGGATCATTTCTCGTGCGCGCTGCCTTATTTCCGCATCCAAGTAATGGTCATTATAACGCGGATCAAGCACATTCGCGATGAAGTGCAGAGGATTCGAAAAGATCTCAGTGAGACGTGTGCTAACAGACTCTATAAGACTGTACTTTTCTTTGTTTTTACTTCGTGGTCCGTCTTAATCTCTTTGTTAGGAGACGTTTTAGTGCTGCGAATAAAGGAATAAGAGGTGCACGTGCAGGTCGCGGTTTCTGTTTGCGTCATCACAACATTTCGGCCGTGTTGTTTCGGTGATAAAAGTCTATCGGCCGAAAACCGAAAAGGCCATTTTCGGCCGAAAAATTTCGGTGGCCAAAATTTCGGTGCATCCCTAGTAGATGGTGCTGCATGCTTTAGAAACAGCCATACTCTGCATGTTTCCAAATCCATACAATTTAAGCCTAAAATAATCATTCATAAAATTTTAAAAGGTGTTGACAAGTGGGCTGTTTACATTTAATCTGGCATCATAAATGAATTCTGAGCAGAGGTAAAATTACAGACTCAGCCGAACACACAAGCACTGTTCTTCATGAGCATTTGAGTGTTCAGATTATAACTAGAGTAGAGTACATCTGCTGTTAAAATCTAAGCTCAGAATCGATTTCAGAGAGAATCGCGACCCATTCGGAAGAGCTCAGGATCCATCCACAAACTAATTCTGCATCGATTTATCATCACAGCCCTACTAAGTGATGTATATTCTATGTTGTATTATAAATAAGACTTATTCTTTGCTTTGTTTTGTTTTAAATAAGAAGGTGTAAGTGTAACATTTAAAATATATTGAAGTAGAAAAAAGAGAGGAGAGGGGTTCTAGCAGACCAATCACAGCGCTGTGACATTATGGAGAGGTGCATGTCAGGCTATGCTGTAGGTTTGACGCAGCCTTAAGATCTCAGCATCGGCCATCAAAACAATCATAATGGTTAAACACGATGATTTATGATTTGTGAGAATTTTCTTGAAAATTAAAGATAGAATTTTAGACACATTAAACATATCTTTATTTTTAGATTTACTGTTCTACAGTGTGACACTCTGAATTATTCTATTTTAAGAGATCACTCATATCTAAAAACATCTGAAATGGAATACCTTAATCGTTTAATTTATTAATTTTAATTGTATAACTCTTGATAAGTTCTTGTCATTGTCTGTTTGTCAACCTGTTGTCTTTTATTTTGTAAAGCTAACAGCAGCTGATGATGCAGTTGATGTTGCTGTGCAGTGAATTCTAATTGTAGTGCCCAGTGTAATCAACCACGTCTCAGCTGGAGATGGAGTGATGGAGTTATAATGCTGGCAGTCTGAACCATGTCAGTCTGTGCAAGAATGAAAAAGATTAACTGTATGAATGGGGGGTGGGGGGGGACTATAATTCTAGGATATTTCACAAGTTACTACAGAGTATTCTGTTTCAAAAATCCCTGAATGATTATACAAACTGTAGATTTACTGTTGAACCATTAAACTAGTAAAACAGAGATAGAAGCATGGCTTCACAAGAAATAAGACAGAGTTACAATTATATGTTTAATCGCATTTGTGGTTCTTTTATTTGAAAATGTTGGAATTTATGTCAAGATGCAGGGATTGGTTATGAACACACTTGTTCAATGTTTTTAAAGTTTTGTTTGCATAATTGAATGTTATTAAATGTATGTGTATATTCTATATTTATTTTGTTTGTCCAGCTTCTTTTGAAAACCCATACAGGTTGACCGCTAGTTAAGTGTTAATTTTCTTTCCTCCTTTTGTTTGTTCTTGTCTGTGCAGACATACTCAGGACTCTTCTGTGTGGTCATAAACCCATACAAAAACCTCCCCATATACTCAGAGAACATCATCGAGATGTACAGGGGCAAGAAGAGGCATGAAATGCCACCTCATATCTACGCCATTTCTGAATCTGCCTACAGATGCATGCTTCAAGGTAAGACCATAACAAATATTCCTTCTAATGAATGGTCTCAGTGTCTCCATGTGTTACAGAAATAACATTTTTGAATCCTGCATTTCTGCTGAGAATTTTTATAGGGTGTGTTGTGTTTTCTCAATCTTTGTTCAGCACTAGCAATGCAAGATGAGACCACCACATGGTTCAAATAAGCAGGCAAATGCTCCACCTTTTGCCATTTTTAGCAGTTCAAGATTTCCTAAACGCTAAAGCAGAATTCGGACTTACTAGTAGTTTCAGCGAACCTTTAATGTTATTGGCTGTACTTTGTGTTTCATAGTATCATGTGATGTAGAGCGGCAGAATTGGAATGGAAACGGTATCTATTATATTTCAGTTTGTTTTTCCACTCTGAGAGATAAATTAATTTTCTCTGCCACATCTGGTGCTTTCAGATAAGCCCCAAGAATGGAAAGAAAAAAGGGCTGCATATTTTCATATTTCACTGTGGTGGGCTTGAGTTTATCTTGCCCCAGCTGTTGATCTGTCTCTATTAAAGTGAGAAACGAAAGATAATACATCCATCAGACGCTGTGTTCTTCAGCTACTACTAAACTGCAAGGTTACTCCAGAAGTAATTTAGATGTGTTGAAAGAGTTAGTGAGTCAGGCTTTTGAATACAGTGCTCTGTTTTTTTTTATCATATATCATTGACTGTGAATACTGAGCTTCTGTCCATCACAGCAGGAGATCATACAAAGTAAGCCCTATCACTCTTCTTTTTGAGCAGATGGAGGTTTATCAAATAGTTTTTGTTTTCTTTAGGGTTGGGCGATGTCCCTTAAATTGGCAGTTGACGATGTTTACAGTAAAACATCGGGATGGACGATGATATCGTCAGGGGGGGGGGGGGGATTTTAATTTTTCGTTATTATATAATTATTATTCGTTATTTTACTTTATTACTTTATTTATTTTATTTCCCAACTAATGACTCATTCGCGATTTCCAATAGGTTGCACATAAGGGGGAAAAAGTAGCGTCCTACACTTAAGAAGAGTTGTGCAATTTTTAATATGTTTTTAATATATCTTTTTACATAAATATTTTTTTTTCTTCTTAAAAACTATAATTTCGTCATCCGGGCTTTCCAATAGGTTTCACGTGAGGGGGGGGGGGGGGGGGAGTAGCGTCCTTCCACTTAAAGAGTTGATACAATGGCGTTGGTATTGGTTGCTAAAAAAGGTACTACTTCGCCTATATGGCATTTTTTTGGATTTAGACCTGATGAGAGAGGGCAGCCAAGGGACCTGACTGAAGCTGTGTGCAAGATCTGCTCATGTGTCATCCGCGCAAAAGATGGGCAGACGACCAATCTTCATGACCACTTGCGTGTTCGCCATCCAGCAGAATATGCCACTTTGCCTGCACGTGCTGGACCTAGCAAAAAAGCTAGCCAGGGTCAGCAGACGATAACTGGGGCTTTTGCAAAAGGCACTAAATATAAAACCGACAGTGACAGATGGAGGCAGTTGACAGATGCGGTAACTCGCTTCCTGGCCAAAGAAATGGTTTCGTTCAATACAGTAGAGAAGCCGTCCTTCAAGGCCATGCTGCATACCTTTGATAAACAGTATGAGCTGCCAGGTCGGAAATATTTCTCAAAGACGGCTATCCCAAACCTTTTCAACGAGGTTAGAAGTAACATCATGAAAGAGCTGGGTGATGTAGAATATTTGGCCCTGACAACGGACATGTGGTCCAGCTGTAATATGATGCCCTACATGTCAGTGACAGCGCATTATATAAATAAAGAGTGGACACTGCAGTCCAAATGCTTACAAACTTGTTTCATGCCCGAGAGCCATACAGCAGATAATTTAGAAGAAGCACTGCGCGAGGCAATAAATGACTGGAAACTACAAGAGAAACAAATTGCCTGTATAACTACCGACAATGGGGCGAATATTGTTGCAGCCATCCGGCAGTTGAAATGGCCATGGTTAAGTTGCTTTGGGCACAACTTGAACCTGGCCATAAACAACTCGCTTGCGCAACAGAGGGCCAGCACAGACCGAGCTTTCGGGGTTTGCCGGGCAGTCAACACTGCGTTTTCGCACAGCTGGCTAAGGCGACGTGAACTGCAGAAAGCACAAGTGGAAATGAAACTCCCTGAGCACTCACTGATCACGGTAATTTTTTTAAAACCGTTATCTAACAACGAACAAATTATTTAAAAACTATTTAAAAAATGTAAAAAACAATATATATATATATATATATATATATATATATATATATATATATATATATATATATATATATATATATATATATATAAAAAACAAAAAAAAACATGATCGTTTAAATTATTTATTATTTATTTTATTATTTACTGCGTCTTTACTGACAGGGCTGTGCAACACGATGGGGCTCAAAACAGCAAATGGTGGAGAGAATTCTGGAGCAGGAGCAAGCCATCAAACGTGTGTTTGCCCAAGACAAAAGCCGCCGCCCACTCCCCCAGCTGACATGGCAAGACATGACTGTTCTGGAATCTGTGAACAACGCGCTGAAGCCAGTAGCGGACTTCACGGACATTCTCTCTGGAGAAAATTACGTAACGGTGTCCTCACTGCTGCCCATGTTGGCCCATTTAGAAGGTGTGCTGGAGGAGTCAGTTGATGATTCCAAACTGACAGCCGACCTGAAGCGTGTCATCCTGGAGCAGATGGAAGGCAGATATGGTGATGACACCATCCAGAGGATGATGCGTAAAGCAACGCTGCTTGACCCAAGGTACCGAGGGGACCATATGAAACCTCCAGAACTTCATTCTACAAAATCTGAAATAATGGAAGAGACTGTGAGAGAGATTGATCTGTCGCTGCCAAGGCCAACACCAGGTCCCTCACATGCTGGAGAAGATGTAGAGGAACCAGATGCCGGCGTCGCCACCGTGCCTAAGAAAAAAAAGTGGTCTTTAGGCAGCCTTCTTGCGAAGAGAGCAGCCACAGCAGCTGCAGCCAAGCTCACTGATGAGCAAAAGGTCGAGTCAGAAATGACCATTTACCTGCAGGAAATGGCCATCGATGGGGAAGAGGACCCACTGACTTGGTGGAAAACGAACTGTGCATATGTGCTACCAGTACTCCTTCAGAGCGGGTCTTCAGCACAGCGGGGAGTGTAGTTACTCCAATTCGCAGCTTATTGAAACCAGACAAAGTGAACATGTTGGTATTTCTGGCCAGAAACATCGAAATTTAAACATGGTATATGTATGTAAATCCCGCGTTTCGGTCTGATTGTCGTTCCCGTTTTCTTGTTCTTTGTTGTTCTTCTGTGTTTTAATAAATTTGTGTTATCTGAATTACCTTCATTCTTTCGTTTGATTTGACATCATGGCCAAGGAAAATTGTCTTTAAAGGTATTTATTAACCAGACAAAAGTTAATTGACGTTCGCTGAATTCTGGGTTTAAACTGCCGCTTCAGTGCAGTAAAGCCACACATCTATGTAACAATGAGCACGATCTCCCGAGAACACTACAATAGGATACTTATAATTCATTAATAAGGCCTGTTTTCTTGTACAAAATACAAATTTAAAATAAATGTACGGTGTTTAACATGCAAAAAAAGACAAGATTCTAACAATGTCAAGATCAAATGCCTCACATTTTCACATACTAACACACGTCACGTCTATGGCATAGACTACAGTGAGTATTTAAAATAGCATATATGCATTAGTAATATTCTCAATTTAATTTACAGAGCAATTCCTGCAAAGATTTTAGATTAACTATAGTCTATAGATGAAACTAGGATTAGTGTGTGTATTTTTTACAGTCTATGGTGTCGACTCGCAGCGGGGCGGGGGTGGGGGCGTGGCATCACGATGGTGTCTCTCCATCGTGATGTCAGTCAGCCATCACGATGGACGATGATATCGTCCATCGGCACAACCCTAGTTTTCTTACTAGTTCTCTTCTCTATGAAGTGGATTGGGTATGGTTGATTGCGAGGCAAAATCAGGAGATGTCTTTTTTTTTTTTTTTTTTCTACCACTGTCATAAACTTTAAGTCATCTCTAAGTAAATCAGGGGCAGTTGGATATTGTACAGGGTTTTTCCTGGGTCAAAGTTGGTCTTCGGTGGTGGCTGACCGACATGGTCATCCACACACAGCAAAGAGTACCCTAGTACACACATGATCCGCAAGTCCAATATTGACTGTAAATGTTAAATTTAAAACAAATACAAAGAAACTGTTTTTTTTTTTATCCTATTCATGAAAAAACGATCACTGTAATCTTTTCTTTCCCTTCTTTGCAAAAAAGCTGTGATTTTTCCACGACTGGCTTTCATAGTTAAGAAAGATAAAATCCTGTTTTGATAGAACTGATAATTATTTTAGTATAATCATATCAATTAAAAACGTAACATTAAAAAGTGTAATAGTGTATTTTTTTACCATATAAAATTAGCAGCTAGCTATAGCAACAGATCTAGTTTCATATCACTCCGGTTTTACTTTAAACTAAATAATTTTATAGGTAATTTACTACACATTGTCATAGGCCTATACATACTGTGGATTATTAAGGCTAAATTTTACTTAACACTCTTGCTAAATGGGGTAAGCACACTTACTTTCTCATTTCAGATGTGTATGTTCTTCTAAGAAGTAATGATTTGTTCTACACACACTGACGGGCAGACCAATTGCTTTAACCATTCATTATAATGAATCGGCTCAAAGGAGTCATTAGGTCACAAATCAGACTGTGTATGTGGGAGAGAAAGCGACGGCGAGTTGTGCGCCTTAAACTTATACTTAGACTCCAACTCACACGCTGGCGAGTAAAATCTGAGAATTTATTAACCATTGGCTAATACTACTCATCATCAATTAGTCGCCCAGAGTGAAGATTTAGTCGCATATGCGATTGATTTATTCGCAATGTAGAGGGCTGTCAATAGAAAGTTCAAATACAGAGCATTTATTTGAAATGTTTTGTAATAATGTGAAAGTCTTTAATGACACTTTATTTTTTGATTAGTTTTATGTGTCATTGCTGAATAAAAGTATTTATTTATAAAAAAAAAAAAACTTGCTGACCTCAAACTTTTGAACATTATGTGATTTTATGCAATACATATTAGTACTTTTTGCATTTGTAAATGGCATGTACATAAAAATGTATACATTTCATGAAATCCTATGTTGGTAAATTTTTGGTAGTAGTGAACAATCATACAAACTTGGAGTCACAGAAGTCTGTCCAGGAAATGGCGAAGCATTTGGCATCAATGCAATGCTGAAATCCTTACCCAAGCTGTCTCTCTCACATAGAAGGACAGGCCAGTTGTCCAGATCTGTCAGAGGCCAGTGAACAAGAGCCGTCCCAGGCTGGGAAGGAGAGGCTGGCCTGCATTGTGGGGTACAATGTCGCCTTTGTGTGTCAGTGGTTGGGGGATGGGGGGCAGTACATACTCTGACGTGCTGGGTCAAGTGTGGCCGGGACACATGGATCCTGGCGTCTGCCTCTGGAGGAAACATCCCTAACTATGCTGCACGCGCCAGGGCATCATTACAGCTACAGGGATTACGCCAGTAGAACCAAGTTGTTTACTTTTCCTCTTGAGATGTTTCCTCCGTTATGGTTTTGTTCCAGTTATTGTTTAAGCACACTTGTGGTTTCAATCACATTAAAGTGGAAACCACTCTTTTACACTCTTGATCAGAGCACCAAAACTGGCCAAAGTTTAATCAAAGAATCCGATATGGTATGCTAAGATTAAGTCTAAAGCATAATAGTAACAAGCCAGAAAATTTTCTTTTTGTTGGTGTTTTCCTGATTAGTTTTTGTTGTATCGTGATTGTTCAAATGGCCAAATTTTATCAGCATCAGCTAATATCAGTCCAGCATATATTTGTGTGTGAGAGAGTTGAGTAAATTCTGTGTAAAATAACTCTCATTGCTAGATATCCACACTTAAATTAGCCTTTTGAAAGACTCAAATTAGTCAACTATTACCAAAGACTTTAGATACACAAAGATGGTGCTTTTTTTAAAATGCTATTTGAGTGTAAAAGGCAACACTTAAGGGTCTACTTGTGTCAGATTTCTTTGATTTGAAATGCAGTTTAATTGTGAGTGTGTGTGTCAAAGCAGTTTTTGAGTGTTCATGACTTTCGTCATTCAAACCGATAGATTTGGTGCAAATATGGCTGCCGACTGAATACACTTTCCTTCAAAGGGTCATTGCTATTACCGTATTTTCCGGACTATAAGACGTACTTTTTTTCATAGTTTGGCTGGTCCTGCGAATTATAGTCAGGTGCGACTTATCAAAATTAATTTGACATGAACCGAGAGTCATGAACTAAGAAGAAACATTACAATCTACAGCCGCGAGAGGGCGCTCTATGCTGTTCAGTGCTCCTGTAGTCTACACCGAGCAGCATAGAGCGCCCTCTCGCGGCTGTAGACTGTAATGTTTTCTCTTGGTGCTTGGTTCTAAATAAATGCGACTTATAGTCCAGTGCGACTTATATGTTTTTTTCCCTCATCATGACGTATTTTTGGACTGATGCGACTTATACTCGGGTGCGACTTATAGTCCGAAAAATACGGTACTCTTTATTTCAACAAACTTCATGGTGTCCTGTCTATTGATAATAAGAGTAAAGTGATCAGTTAGAGGTTTGTTTGCTTATGAATTATTATAACAAACTTAATAGGTCAGATAATTTACTGCTTTGTATTGGTCTATTAAAATAAAGTATTTGTTTAATGTCATGTCTAACATGCCGCTTTAAATGTTAAATGAGACTTAGCTCATACGAAGGTAAATTTTATAATGCCTCTGGACACACTGACTTACACAACAACCACACATCAATTCACATCTGTCTTTGATTAGACTGCCAGAAACCAGCCAAAATCCCCCTCTCTGGCTTTTGAATGAACTTGGTTACAAAGGGCTAATTCTAACTTTGGAAGTGCTGATCTTCACTTCAACTGTAACATTTTTGGAAAAGGCCCAGTCAGTATAGCCACTGTAACGCAGGAATTTCTCTCTTCGAGGCATATGGAAGCTATGAAATCTAAACACGGTTACTGACTGGAAAGTTGTGTCTGAAACATAATCACAGCCTTTAAAACGGCAATCTCAAAACCACATTTACCCAGTGCACAGGTACACTTAAATTTCGATTATGCTAAGAAATTTCGAGCCCAACAACTTCTCAGTTAGACATGGAAAGGGATTGAAAATGTTGTTGTGTGCTAAAACAGTTAATGTTCTGTGGAGTTTTTGACCCACCTGTTACCAATACATGTGTAATGAGCATTAATGTGTTTCATGGCTTTGTCCTTTTGAACTTGGCCCAGGTTGTTGCAGAGAGATCTCATCTGGTTCTGAGCCCACTGGGACATAGAGATCTTGTGTAGATTACAGGGACCCTATATTTCAAAGACATTCCAAGGGGAGCTCAAAAACATTCTTGTACCTGTTTCAAATCAGCTCTGCTTTCCTCAGTACTTGACTGAGCAGTACTGAAGATAATACATATTACTTTACCTTCTCATTCAGAATCGTAATTTTGTACTGCTTAAACCTTGCTTGCTGCTTGAGTTAACCATCTAGTTATATTCAGACTGCCCAGAAAATATGGCCATATATCAATATTACCAATTATAACTCTACTTAGCAAGTTTGTGAGCATGCTATTATAAATGTTGGTCTGTGAAATAATACAGTAATACACCTGACAATTATGGACATATATTTGTGCCAAAATCATTGTAACTTTATCAAAGTGCTAAAAAACAAAATTCTGATAAATTTAATCAGAAAAAAAGTTAATGGGAAGAAAATTAGTATTGGAGAAGTCTTTTTTTTTTCTTGTTGATACATATTTGGTTGATTGGAGTTATTAGTTCTGTACAATACTTTTGGCTCCTATCTAATCCCATACAGAAGACCACACTGTGTTTGAGTATGTGTAAATATGTCATGTATAAATAATTCTTGAGTTAAGTGTTTATTTTGTTTGTACATCCACATAGCATGAAGGGTCCAGGGTTTACCAGGGTTGTTTGTGTCAGACAGCCTTGACCTTTGAGGTGTTTGTTTTTGCAGTAGACTGAGGCCAGCTGCCCACATTGCCAAACACACCCCTTGAGCACAACAGGATCAGGAAACAACTGTCCTCCCACACTACATGGTTACAGTATCCCATGATGCCTCTGACAAAAGCAGATGATATATTCTTAGCTTGCTAAACATCAGCTGATATCATGATATACTTTTATTATTTGATTCCAGCGAGGACGACATGTCTCTGAATTAATCCTCTGGTAGACTGAATGGATCCTCATAGTGGGAATACATTTAGGACGTAATAAGATTGTGCAGCATTTCTTATGAGAGTGTGTATAATGAAGGTCTCTACATGTTTAGTTTGTAATTTGATAAAGATGAATGACATGCAGTCATAATGGTGTTCTGTGTAATAGAGATGCAGTCTCCGGTAGTTTGTGTCACGTCTGATCAGGCCATATCTGGCTCGGCTCACTAGTAGCTAGTGAGTCATATTTCTCAGTGTGTGACTGACAGCCTCGTCACTTCAAACAGCTACATGATAAATTCCTGCAGACAGCAGTTGCAGCAGATGGGATGGTTATTCTGTTGCGGATGCTTGTCGTTGCCCTCTTGTTGTTTGGTGCTTCTGCACTGCGGTTCATATGAATGATTCACCCAGGCTGATTATTTTAATGTCTGAGCTCATGCGTCTTTTGCAATTGTCATTTGCTTCATATGAAAATGTTCTGTTGGAAGTACAAATGTTTTATCAGACATCATTCTTTCATACTGTAAAACAGGAAATTGTTTTCTGTGGTCAAATAATATCGGAGTAAATACGCATGCCATAATCTTTCTGTCAGAAAAGTCAGAATAGTTCACCCAAAAATGAAAGTTTCTGAAAATGGACTCACCCTTATGCCTTCCAAGATGTACATTTCAAGATTACTTATTTTATTGATTAGAAGAAATCTAACAGGTAGGTTAGCCACCTTATAATAGCTCAGCCAAATACTTGATGCTCATGAAATCCAGTCATTAGAAAAGGAATTAGACGTTTTGCAGTAGGGGCAAAATCTGTATATTTCTGCTCCTGTTCAAGTTGGTCTCGCAAATGTGCTGCACTGCCTGACAAGAAAACTGCTTGCTTAAATTTTTTTTTTTTTTTTGGAAAATTAGGCATATCTGAATTTAAAAGAGAGCCCTACCCACATACATTGGAGTAAATTGATAAAAATGGTCTCATTTTATAGAAAATCCTAAAAATTTAAATACAGTAGTAGAATATTTACATTTTACATTTGTGCTAAAAAAAAATAAACAAAAAAAGTTTTTTACCCCGGACAAGTTAACATTTTTTTTACTCTGACACGTGAGTGATTGATTTACTTGTCTGGAAGACAAGCACATGTCAAAGCTTAATGTCGAGGCCTGCCATATGTCTAGTTTTGTGCTCCACAGCTTATAGATTTTTGAACATAATTATGATACAACATTGGACCCACGCGTGGGTCAAACTGAGGCCGCAGATCTGAAGTGGTTAAAAAGGGACTTCTGTGTGAACCGTTCTTCATACAGTGCATTTGAGGTGAAATTTCACTATAGTGGGACCAAACTGTAACATGTAAAATTTATGCAGCCCTGTGTCAAACAGATATTTCAACAAGAAGCACAACAGAATACAAGTTTAAAAAGAAAGAAAAAAAGAAAGAAAGGATTCACCACCCTTGGTGCAGTACACCACAGTATAGTTTTAACAAAGCATCTGAAAATGCTAAGTTAGAGGAAAACAAAGCATCAGTTGACAATTGGAGTGACTCCAAACTCATCAGAAATGAGTGGAATAATATTTACCAAAATGTGCATTTTTAAATATTGATAGACTTCAGATCTATCTTGAAATATATTTATTTTAAGAACATTAAGGCTAACTGTTCTGAGTAAAGAATCCTTAACATTTTTATTGTTTGACATATGACCTGCCCATTAGTTGATGATGGATTGTTTATTATAAGAATACTTTTCTTTGCACTAGGCTAGATACACTTTAAGCCATTCAGTGCTAGAGTGCCAGACCTTCTGTCTTCTGTTATCGTTCAGTATTGTATCATCTTCCTGAGAAGTCATTCTGACAGGCTTTGTTTACTTTGCACTTCACTGCACTTCCATGAGTGCTGATTGTCTGATCAGTATGTAAACACGGACTCAAATTTAGAACCATCATCACCATATATTATAAATTGATGCATTATTAAAATATTTTCCTACACTTATGCTGCTCTAGATGAAATTATTGGCAGCCCTTTTGGCATCCAGTATTACAGTCATTTCTTTCAGCTGTGGTAGATGTTGTATATGGTTTTATGAGGCACAATTTTTTATTTTTTTATTTTTTATTATTATTTTCTTTTTAATGGATCAAATCTTAGCATCAGAAGTGGTTTCTGATGTATTTAGCTCATTCCTGCTTAAGCAGAAACAGTCATAAATTATTTTGTTTGTTTGAATTGCCTTTTGTTATGTCAACTGCAGTTGTTCCTGTGCATGAGACATTTTCCATACTTTGTGCAGTTTCCAAAAACAGTTCAGCAATGATATTTTGCAATAAAATGTATTTGTTAGAAACTGTTGCAAAGCAAGGAGCTGTAGTGTTTTGAGTCCAGCAGCACAGAGTTTTACTAGTCCTGGCACATGCACATAAGAAAGTGTAATGAATGTTTGTGTATCCAATGTGACTGAGGTGAAAGTGGCTATAGCCCTAGCAGTGGAAGGTTTTTCCTTTGTGTCTGTGTCCAGCCTCCTCTCTCTGGCGTCTGGCAGCGATGTGGTTTGGTATGTGAGGAATGCGTCCTGTTGTAGGTTAATCCAGTGGAGGGGGTTGGGGTAGGGTGGGCCAGCTGAGGGGTACGGACTGAGAACTAGAGTTGAAGCTCACAGTGGTCCTCCAGACTAGCCTGGTAATACCAGACTCTGCTACTTCACTTTGTTTCGTAGACAGAGTCTGGAATGGCATAATCGAGAAGTGTTTTCTCTCTCGCTAGGGTGCGCTTGTCTGAAGTTTAAAATCATTGGTTACCCGTAAGCCAATCAGATACGTTTAGTTATGACGTATGTTATGCGCCTGTACAGCGGCATCGAAGCACAGACATCATGCACATAAAAGTGTGCTTTTCGTGGCTTATTAAGTTCTCTAAAGTTTGGCCCAATCCCAATTCTACCCCTTAGCCCTTCCCTTGTCTCGATTCTCTTTTGTTTGGAGGGGTAGGCGTAAGGGGAAGGGCCAGATAGCCCTTCAAACGAAGATTTTTCGGGACCACACTTCAAACGAAGGTGTATGAATTATCTCGGCAACATGGCTGCTACAGCGGACAAAGTTTTTTTGGCATAAATAAAGGTTTTAAAGGAAAGTAATCATTTGTTTTATGTTACATTCAATTGTGAGTTCACATTAACCGTCATGTTACCCAAAGAAATGCAAAAAATCGCTAATATTTGCTAACGTCATATCATTACAGACTGTATGATAGTGCCACAGCATATGTCTGATCAGGGCGATAACTGCCGTAGACTAATCCCCCCAATAATTAGAAATCGCTAAACCAATTTCTCAAATATTGCCTATTTGAGAGAAAGAGAGAGAGAGAGAAACGGAGGTTGGGTGTATTTGCCTCTGTTCGTTAATCTTTTTCGAGTGAGTTTACTTAAAAACAGCAATTGTATCCTCTCGTCGCTGGAAAATATAATGTAGCGATGCAGTATTTAAACTGTATTTAATAAAAGTCGTGGGGCAGCGTTGACAAGTTTATTTTCTCCTGGATGTGTGAGCTGCCCGATTTCCGATATGTGTGTGTGTGTGTGTGTCAGTAAGCAGCTCATTAATACAGAACGATAACGTGTATTGTAAGAGCTAGACGACGAACGCTGGTGACGTGTGACGTCATGGTAGTGTTGTCCCAATCCTTAGAGGAATATCTTCTCCCCTACCCCTTGACACTCTGTTTCAAGGGACAAGGGGAAGGGGTAGGCGGAGGGAAAGGGGTATAAAATAGAATTGGGATTGGGCCTTTGTCTCTTCTTTTTTGTGTGTTTGCATCACATACTTAAATTTTTTTTTTTATTATTTAATGAATTTGGGTCAAAAACATTTAATTACACTGGAATCATTGCCCTCACATCTTCCAGAGCAGGTTTGAAAGTAATCAGTGAAAAATGTAATTAAACGGGAAGTATGCAAGGTATGATCTGCTCACCAAGCCTTTGCATATTTTAAAGATAATGGGTTGTGTCTTATCCTTATATGAGTTATCTTTGAATGCTTGTTTAGATTTTTTATTATTTCCACACATTCTTACGTCTGTGCCTGAATTATGCTGGAATCTCTTTAATCAGCCGTCCGTTATTTAGAGAAGAGTTGCTAAGGCCTTGACAAAAGATGCAGTGAAAAGAAGTCAAGAGCCCTCTCTTCACTTAATTATATGCTTCCCTTTTCTGCAGCTGTGCTGATAGGAGAGGCCATTCTTCAGAATCCTTGGCTGCTATATCTGTGTCTCTGTATCCGAGACAGATAGTGTCATGAATGTTCACAGAGGTTGTCTCCATCCTGGAACTGCTTCCAGTTCTTGTAACCTGAACCCTGAACCTTTTATCTAAAATGTTATTTTTGAACATGGCATGTTTCATAGCTCTGCTTATGATGAGATCAGTCCAACAATTCTGTTCTTGTTGACATATTGAGTTATTGAGTCCTTTTGTTGTCTGCTATCTAGCTTTTAAACAAAAGATGGTTTAACAATTGTTACATGCTTCCTTTTATGGTATTATCATTATTTTCCATATTCTGTTACACGTTTGGCATCTTATGAAGGTGGGTTCTCGAATGTTAGACTTTTAGTGAGTCCAGGTGGAGGAAACCCCATACTGAGCATGTGCTCAGCTGT
The DNA here is from genome assembly GCF_023724105.1 of Carassius gibelio. Classification (NCBI taxonomy): domain Eukaryota; kingdom Metazoa; phylum Chordata; class Actinopteri; order Cypriniformes; family Cyprinidae; genus Carassius; species Carassius gibelio. Next base: position 25,045,307 of record NC_068401.1, on the reverse strand, counting down.
AGATCCTCTTCATCCCAGACAGCCCTGACCTCCGCTGCCAGAACAGGAAAGCAGTCAGCACTATTTTATCTTCAGGCATCCTCTGTTCCTATAGGTGAACTCAGTCAGATGCCCATGTGTCTCATTAGAGGACTGCAGAACAGACTCCTTTCCAAGCCTGGGAGAAGGAAGCAAATTGGTTGTGGCGTTTTAAACGACCTCACTACTTTTTAGGAGCTTGATGAATTTTCTCCACAAGTCCTCTGAGGATGCTAAATTACGTATAAAACAATCATGATTCTGACTGCTTTGGTGGAGCAGTAATAATTCAACAAGCAGCACTTCAAAAGCTCAGCTGGTATTTTATTTTAATAAAATCTTGGATCGATTTCCTGCAGTCTCTTCACACTGAGAGACATGCAACAGTGCTAATGAAGCTCCCAGTACAATGTGAAATAAAAGAGCAACTTTATTTCCTTCGGTCGTTGAATTTTGCACTGTGTGAGCATGCCTTTTCACACTGTAGGTACATGAAGAAATAATGATATCAATCTTGATGTAAACTAGATCAAGTGTAGAACAAACATTGCTGAATGAGTTACATGCCAAAATGTCACACTTAGTTTCAGAAAACATCTGTACAAACATTTTAAAGCAGTGACTTGCTGCTGAAAAGAAAAGACATCTGTGGCCCCCGTTTTTGGGTCAGGTTGGCCAAGTTTATCTTATCTAGTGCTTCTTGTTTAAACCAGACACACAGATGCCTGGCGTTTCAAGCAGAAGCTATCTGATACTGCAAGAGCAACAGTTTAACAGTGACATGAAGTTATTTATCCTCATCATTAGCAACATTCTGCAGATTCGGGAACTGAGACACCACCCAAATGATCACTTGGAAGATCTCCCAGGGTGGGTGTGTTCGTTCACCCCTGGTTTACAGAACATATATTCAAATTAATCACAACCACTGATCTATAATAGACAAAATATATAGATCAGTGGAAGAGGATGCAGAGAGTTATGCTGTAATACAAATGAATACATACTCCAGTGTGATGCACAAAAAGCTTGATGAGTACGGTGAATGTGGTTTTGAAACTGCTGTACAATGCGGAGGAAGTAGTTTACTTTATGAGCTTATTGAATCAGATGTCCTGTATAATGAGGAGGCTGCAGGACATTAAGTAGTACATTAAATCTGCTGATCTGTTTCCATTCAGATTGTTCTTTCTCTGGTCATGACCTGAGCCTGGTGTGTCCTGACACTCTCTCTTAATACTCAAACCTAATTACCTACAGTCCGTATGCATCAGTGTTTGATTAAAGTGAGATGATGTTACAGAGAGCATGTCAGAGGCGTTCTCAAGATAATGTTCATGCAAGTATTTCTGGCATTTACCGGAGTTGACATTTAACTGTTTGTGCATTGGAAATGAAATGTAAAAGTAGGGCAGAGACCGTTTTGGTCACATTTAAGCTAAAACATCAAAATCAGTAAGGTGGCAGACTGAATCATATACGAAAGGTGATATATCTCTTTTTTTTTTTTTTTTTAACCATCCTCAAATAAGTGGTCACATGATGCTCCTATCTTCCTCTTGCAGAGGTTTAGTATCACTGTGAAAGAGTTTTGCTTGCTTTAGAAGTTTCCTAAAAAGCCTTCACTTTCAAAGTTGCAAAATCATTCCATTTTGTGAAAGACCAACCTGTTTATGAAGTGAGATTTGCAGAAACCTACTTTGAATATAGACGAGATGTGACATAACGAGTTTTGCAGATGTTTTCTGGCTTGAATTCTAGGGCAGCACAGCATTTTCAGTTGGCACTGAAACTGAGCCATCTCTCTCTCTGCTGTGTTTTCTTTCATGGAAACTTTCCGTCTGTTGAAAACTTAAGACAGAATAGTCATAATATGCACTGTTGAGTATATACAAATATGACAGCAGATTGTAATAGTTGGGTAGGAATAAACCATAAAATAGATTTTTTTGTTTCTTTTGCAAGATTGCTTAAATGTACATGTGTTGTTTGTATTTGATAAATCACTTTTTGGTGCAATGTTTGTCTTTTGCTGTTTTAGGTTCTTTTAAATGTCAAAGTGGATTGATTTGAATTGAAGGTTCAGGAGAACTGAACTGAAAATGCTGACCTATTTTTTTTTTCTGTCTCCTTTTTTGCAGATCGTGAGGACCAATCAATTCTTTGCACGTGAGTAACCATTAGGTCATCTCTATTCAGCAGTTACAGGTTACGTCAATCAGTCTGGCTGATGGAAGTGATGTCACGTCCCCAATGCTGCACAGGAATGGGCTTTTTTGGAATCATCCATGTACAGCTATGCTTGAAAACATGAGTCATGTATCATTGCTGTATTAAATATCAGTAGCTGCAGCTGTTCAGCATGAAAAGCATCTCACAGTGTGAGTCAGTCCCACGGCAAATATTTTCTCGTCAGCCTATAAGTATTCATCCATAGAAATGCAAGCTTTTGATGCATTAAGTTTGAAATATTGTCTTTGCACATTGTAAATAAGAAAACAGTCTCTCTCATGTCTTAGTGGCACTGTAAGAGGTTATAAGGTTTTTTTTTTTTTTACTCCATCTCTCAATGTCGACCCCTTCTGACCCCCCGATACCACTGCAGCACATGCCATTCTGCACACCCACTGTGAAAACATATGTCCATGTAGCTAGAATGCAGGGTTTAAGGAATCTTGCACTTAAAGGGTTTCTCCACTGCAAAATGAGATTTTTTTCATTATTCACTTACCCCCATGTCGTTCCAAACCCGTAAAAGCTTTGTTCTTCTTCAGAACACAATTTAAGATATTTTGGATGAAAACAGGGAGGCTTGAGACTGTCTCACAGACTGCAAAATAAACAACAGTGTGAAGGTCCAGGAAAGTATGAAAAGCATCATCAGAATATTCCATCTGCCATCAGTGATTCAACTGTAACATTATGAAGAGACGAGAATACTTTTTGTACATGAAGAAAACAAAAATAGCAACTTTTTTCAACAAATCCTCTCCTCTGTGTCTCCAAATCGGCGTAGCGCCATTTTCACAAATCTGACTGGTGTATACATATGCATATACATACATGGATATAATACATATAGTATATTGGTGGAAAATCTTTGGCCGTCTTTTTAAATATTTTTTTTTTTTCATTTATGGGCAGATTTGGGAGAAGAATTTTTGAATCAGACTTTCAAAAATGTCATTAAAACACATTATGCATGTCAACATTCATGTAATATTATAAAAGACTTTTAATGTTTACGTAATAAAGTTCATTGTGTAATGCACGAGCACTATAGACCAAATCGTCCTCAGTCAGAGTCCTAGCTGCTGAAAGGAGCTGCAGCTGTAAAAACAAACAGAGCAAGCAGACCTGTGATACAGGATACAGCCGGATGCTTCATTTAGCTTGTGGAATGCAAATGTGCTTCAATATCTACCCAATCTATTGTGGTATTTTATTATTCTAATGATATTTTTATGTTTGCTTTTAATTGGAATTTCCTCTTGCAGAGGGGAATCAGGTGCAGGAAAGACAGAAAATACCAAAAAAGTCATCCAGTACCTGGCTCACGTTGCATCGTCTCACAAAGGAAGGAAGGACCACAACATTCCAGTGAGTTCCATTTCTCTCTGTGATTCGCTGAATCGTTCATGTTGACATTCTTGTTGAATTTACCAATGATATAGGTGTGGAGAGAGAGATATGTCTGCATATTTTGGGGGGGTAGTACTGAGCAGGATAGGATAATGAGGTTAAAAACTAGTACATTTAGAATCAACTACATATTTTCAATCATACTTGCTAATCAGTTTTAAGAAAACGATTTATAAATAGAGTTCATCTTCATCTTTAGGTAGTGTTTACATAAGATAATGTAATGGGAAAAAAATTGAGACATCTCTAGAATAAAAGATTGGGATGCAATGGGAAAAGACAACTATTTCTCTTGTGCGGGTGCTTTTAAGCATCTTGACTTTTTTTGAGAGGAATTTACTAATGGGTTGTTAGACAAATATTCAGTTTTTATAACTTATCTGTACTGCATTTACAGTTGAAGCTTTCATAGTGCACTCTTTCATTTGTAAAGTCTCATATTTAATCTTATCTAGTTACAATGACATCAGGGTGCTTTTGCTAGAAGAGGAATTTTAACCAAATTAACATTCATCAGTGGACAACATGCACTTGTATGTCATTGATAGTGTTTTGTGTAAATTCTAATTAACTGATATTGTTTTCCAGGTGATCATTATGGCTCTTAACTGTGTGTATAAGTATCATGGACCCATATTGAGAAAACATCTTAGTGGTTGCAGTACTGGCCTGTAGTTTGTCATCCTTGTGCAGTTTACCTGTTCTCTTAATATGTGATAACATGTATTACCTAAATAAATGCAAGCATGCTAAAGAGTTTTACATGCTGCGGTTACTAGATTTAATGTATTTGCATGGCCAAATTTATGCAATATACTAAAGGCTTAGATCTGTCCCGTGTTATAAGACACTTGGAGAATGTGGCCCTGATGCCTTCTAACATATTACATTTGTTTATTACATACAAACAGCCAGAATCTCCTAAAGCAGTCAAACTCCAGGCAAGTTCCCTTTAAGCTTTTATACCTGCTCTGCTTGTGCATGCAAAACTAACCTGCTGTAAAAACACCAATGGAATGAAGTCAGTCCAAAGGGAAATTTCCAGCATTCTGGGATCATTTTTGATATAAGCAAGCACATTGCTTTAAGGGGTTTAGATGGTTTACATTGGTTTTACATTATTTGGACATATTTTGTCACATTTGTGAAATGGTTTTGAATGTGTACACATCTTTTGTGTTGGATAAAACATATTAGAGAAAACTCAGTTAACTTGTCAGGTCATTTTCATATTTAACATAGTAAGTAAAGAGCTGATCATGTACAACCTCTGATGTCTAAGAGATGTTAAAGAAAAAGAAAGAAAGAAAAAAAAAACTAAGGAAATTGAGTGTTTTTAGTGTTTTTGTCAACCAACCCTTTCTTGTGTGTTTTGTCTGTCGTGTGTTTGTGTATTTCCCTCTATGACATTAACACCTCTGTTTCCATGATAATAATCTGATTACAGAACGGAATCCTGTTTTATGTGAGTAGCTTGTTGTCCCTTGTTTTTTCCACATTTTCTTTCTTATCTCACGCTACTTCTTTTGTTCATTTTTCCCTCATCTTTTGTTTATTTGTTTTTACTACGACTTCTCATTCTGCCATATAACATCTACCTTCTTAATTTTTCTTTTCTGTTCTCTGTGGATCCAATTTACTATACTTTTGGGGGTGATGTCAAATAATTAACATGTCTGTAAATCATTACACTCTAAAAATACCGTATGACCTTATAAATATTTTGGTTTGCAGTAACAGTAAAATTTTTTTTATAAAGGGTCGGTAGGTAGGTTTATATATATATATATATTTTTTTTTTTTTTCAAGTTTCCTTCGGGCACATCATTGCAAACATCATTTTGATGCAGGCTATATAGACCACAAACAAATTGAAATCTTTGTCAAAAACATGTTTATTGCATGAATTTCAGGTGAGAAGAAAAAAAATTAGGTTCTGTTTTACTTGCATCCACCGCTAGGTGTCAATACAACCTACAAATGAGAGACCTTTTACTTTGCTTTCTTGGGTTGTCACTTTGAAAAAAATTCTGTTTGATTTGAGTGACAAGTGTTCATTGAATCGATTGTAAAATTGATTTTGCATGTCTAGATACATTTTATACAGCAAATAACACCAAATATAGTTTAATCCACGGACAACAGACAGGAGGAATATAAAGATGCAATATATTGTCAACAACAACAAAAAAATCTCATACGTAGGCGTTTCTAGCCCGAATCTATATCTGTATGCATGAGACTGTCTGAATACCGGCAGAATTCACATTTCACATTTTCTGTTGTTTTTTTTTTTTTTTTTTTTTAAAAATAAATAAAGACTGGACGCGCTCCCGAGAGAAGGCCATTAAAATCAATTTCCTATTTTCATTTTCGAAACTTGTTGGTTGGTCCAATCGATTCGTGCAATAGTTTTAGACCAGACGGGAGAAGGGACGAGAAAAGATCTGGGCACAGTTTTTCCAGAACTTTGTGCCAAGTTAAAGCGGTGTCGAGCTGTTTAAATGAAATTTTTAGATGTATTGTGGTGACCGAACCTGTATGACTTTGAACAGTGACCACAAACATTTTGTTTACTGCAGCCGCAGCCATCATTACCAAGCGCGAACCGGTGACCTGACAGTGAATGAGAGCGTGAGACGAAGCGAACGCACAGACCATAGTGTGACATCCGTGTAAACATAGATGACGTCACAGGGTTTTCTTTAAAGAAAGAACGTTTGTATGTAGTCTTCGTTTGTATGTAGGCCTAGGCAATTTATATATTTAGAATACTTACTAAAATATATTAAATATTACTTCATTGCTTTTGTATTAGTTGTTTGAAGAGTAAAAAAAAAAAATTGGTCTGTCTTAATGCAAATGTAAAACCGGCAAGTCGGTCAAACTAAAAGCGAAAAAAAAAAAAAGAAATTGAGTGGGTCCTAAATTGACAGGGTCGGTCGGGTTACGGCAAACAAGAATATTTTTAAGGATGGCCTGATGGTGCAGTTCTGAATTCCTGTTTGTCAGATCACATGTTGCTCTACTCCATCTATGCAGTTGGAAAGTTCTGGAATGTTCATTTACAAAGAGCTCTGCTGCAAAGAGCAGCTTGAATGCCTGTAGTTCTTGGCATACTTTCTATAAAGATGAAAGTTCCTTTTTGACTTAATCTTATCAGACCTTCATTTGCTAAAAATAACCATTGCTTATGCATTTTTGTCATACCACTTCAATGGTTAATTTATCTCCTGTTTAGATGAGAGTGAAACCTGTTATTTTTCTCATGAAGCTTCACCACTAATCCTTTTTAGAAGTTCATTTCATTGATCTGACTTCAGTTAATGATTTTTGTCTCTTCTCGGATACACCCAGATATGTTTAAACAATTCAGCATCTATTCAACAGTTAAACATCTTGCAGTCTATTTATTTATAGTCTTTTTATCATATTAAATTTCCATAAGCATGAAAATGTTAAAACTTAAAAATCCCCTGGACTGTATCCACTATTTTGCTGTGGTTTGGATCACGTAATGGGAACAGGGTGTAAATTCATGGTGGGCGTTCTCTTACGCCGTATGGGTTCCTGTTTCATGACAGCAGCAAGAACAATGGGACACCTGTCTAAACTTCCTGTCAGGTGGACGTGGGCAACACTGTGGGTGATTAGAGGATGTAAGGAGGTGGATGTCCCATATTTGTTGCTGGAGGAGCTGTGATGCAGACTAACTCTGTGATGTGGCACAGTGGGGCTTCGGGCGCCTGTCGTTGCTAATTTGAGGAGTTTCCTCTCCAACCCCCAATGACTGTACCATTCAGGCAACCAGTGAGAATTTGCACAAAAGCCTCTCATAGCTACCCAGGCTTTAATTAGGTTTATAGGGTAGTTTATTTTTACTCCATCCAGATGATCTGCTTCTGGTTTGAGGGTCAAATGAAGAGAAATGGCTTTGCTATGGAAGCAGACTGATTGTTAGCCATACAATCTCAACAAAATTCTGTGAAGAATACAGGAAATTAAATGGTATTTGTGATGAAGATGATATGGAACTTTTGAGTTTGAAGTCAGTCATCCCACTCCGAAACTTGTGTATTAAAAAGTGGATGTTAATAAAGACTAGGGCTGGGTAAAAAAAATAGATTTTTCGATTAATCTTTTTTTTTTTTTTAAATGTTTTCGATTCAAAAACGATTCTCAAAGGCCATGAATTTTTATTTCCGCAATATTTTTATTCCCCCATATTTATTTCCGCAAACATTGATTGTAAGATTAACGTTAATGTAATTATTAGTCTTCTCCACTAGATGTCACCCTCTTATTTGCCTTGTGCGATGTTACCAAAGAGCGAGAGGCGAACCTGTCATTCATTCATTCAGTGCTTAAAGGAGTGTTTTTTTCAGGTGCTTTGTTGACATTGATGCCACCTTCACATAAAAAAAATCAGAGGTATGGAAGCATTTTAGATTTTCCAAGCAAGACGACGATGATAGTGTTGTCAAAGTCACCTTTATTTATATAGCGCTTTAAACAAAATACATTGCGTCAAAGCAACTGAACAACATTCATTAGGAAAACAGTGTGTCAATAATGCAAAACATTGTTCTTGTTGTGGACAAGAACAAAGCTATTTGTGTGATTTGTAATGCAGAGGTGAAATGCTGTAGTAATACTACAAATCTGCAGAACCATGTGATGAGACATCACCCAGACGAGACACCCCCACAGCCAAGCACACAACCGGAGATTTCTATGGAGCCCGGCACTTCACCTGTAGGAGAAAATAGCTACCATCCAGGCTGACAGTGTTGCAATCTGTCCCCTCAGTTTATAAACCCTACTCACAAATTCTTAAACTGTTCCCTTGGTTTAACAAATCGTGCCCACGGATTAATAAACCATACCCACGAATTTCCAATCTGTGCACTCAGATTTTGTAAAGCGTACCCTCATGACCCATGAATTCATTATCGATGCCAACGCTTTCGCAATCCATTCCCTTGGATTTGTAAACCGTACTCACGGATTCATGGAGCAAGCTCCTACGTGTTAACATACTATTTTATTATATATTATTATGTGGAATATGCCTACAGCAAAGTGTCTTAGATGATTCTCTATCAAGTGCAGTACGAGGGGACGGATTGCGAAAGTGTGAAATTCAAAAACAGAAGGTACGGTTTACAAAATCTGAGCGCACAGATTGGAAATTAATTGGTATGGTTTGTTAAACCAAGGGAACAGTTCGTGAGCACGGTTTATAAACTCAGGTGATGGATTGCAGAACCGTCACCACGGCTTGAATTTATTGGATTTTATATTAATTTTTCCTACAGGTGACTTGCTGGGCTCCATAGAAATGCAAATGCATTCACAAGCAAAATTCCTCACAATTCACCTCGTGCACAAAAAAGTTTACTGAGTCGATTGCATTTGCATAGAGAATCGAATCGAGAATCAAAATCGAATCGAATCGATTTGAGAGCTTGTGAATCTAAATCGAATCGATCTGGAACATCTGAATCAATACCCAGCCCTAATAAAGACCTTACTAATGATACAAACTAACCCAAGGTGATCAGCAGTATACTGTTTTAAGGTAATATATGCTCAAATGGTTGTAAACTTGGAAATGTTTCTCTTTGCTTTCACTCTGTTTATTTGGTGAATAAATAGAACATTTTCACTGGGTTTCTTTTCAAGGTTTCACAAACATTTTCTTTTTTCTTTTTAGTTATACTCTACCTTTGAACTTTAGTGCATTGTATTTGTGTGAAACTTCATTTAATCATGTATTTAAATGCATAATGTTTCTAACCAGTGACTTTTGCATTACAGGGAGAGTTAGAGCGTCAACTTCTGCAGGCAAACCCTATTCTGGAATCCTTTGGGAATGCAAAGACAGTGAAAAATGACAACTCTTCACGCTTTGTAAGTTGGTCTATTAATTCTTACGTGATAATTCCACCTCTGTTTTTCCTACTGTAACCTTGTTTCAGCTATGGTTAGTTATTTATTACGTCACAATGACATTTATTACATTATGCATGTAGCATCTGGAAAGGGCCATTTAGGTTCACACCCACTAAAATCCATGTTCAGCAATCTGAGAGAACTAGCCATCTGTCTTGTATTGGCTCCTCTCGTCAGCTGATTGAGTTTTCGCTGGCATGCGTCAAAGTCAGCAGAAAGCTTTTAAGCATACAAACAAATCAAAAGCCACAGAGGAATTTGATTCTTCAGGAATTCCTTTAGGTAATTATTTTGGGTGAATTTGCTGCAAATAAGCATGTCTGTTAGCTTTTTACGCATGCTTTGAGAACAGATTCCTTTCAAGTAGAGCTTTTTAAACATGTGCTGCATATCATGCATACACAAGCCCCTCTGTCCAAATAGTTGTGGATGATCATCTGCTCAGATGGATTCTTAGAAATGTTGATTAGGTCTATATATAATGATAGCTATGATGCAACAGGATGTTTTAGAAAGCATGACCAGCATTGGCACATCATGGAAAAAAAAACACATTTTAAATATTTGTCTTTCCACAGGGCAAGTTCATCCGCATCAACTTTGATGTAACCGGTTACATTGTGGGGGCCAACATTGAAACATGTATCCTGATCTGATAACCATTCTATTACTTTTGAGCAATGCTGCAAATAACTGCAAGATCAAATGCCTGAAATGGGTGAATTTCTGTGTGTGCTTTTTCAGCAGAACTAAGGGAATTATAAAAAATATTGTTTAGTAGTTTACAAATAAAAATCAAATCAGACAAACTCTGTTTGTATATTAATTTTATTAAATCTAAGTAAGAAAATCCAAACTGGTTTGATTTGACGTAGACTGAAAAATTATCTGTAAAATGGACTTTGCTTGCCCTTAACTTAATCAAAAGATCTTCTTGAAAAGTCCAGGGCTGTTCGCCAAGCCAAAGATGAACGCACCTTCCATGTCTTCTACCAGCTGTTGGCTGGTGCTGGAGAACATCTAAGATGTGAGTATTTCTTTTAACACAGTCAGTTTTTAGCAATGAGACTGGGAGACTTCATTCTAAGTGCAAGGTCAACATGGATGTAATGAAGAAGACTTTGAATATTCTCAACACGTGCAGGAATCAGACTGATTATGGAGAGTATGGTGCTGTCTAGAGAAAGCTGCAGCTGTGTTAATGCTCTTGTTCTTCTGGCAGCTGATCTACTCCTGGAGGGCTTCAATAACTACCGCTTCCTCTCCAACGGTAACATTCCCATTCCTGGCCAACAGGACAAGGACAATTTCCAAGAGACCATGGAAGCCATGCATATTATGAGTTTCTCCCATGAAGAAATCCTATGTAAGCATACATGAAACAAACCTACGTCTACTACATTTTATATGTACTGCTGTTTTATACATGCATACTAGTAAATCATCAGAAATAGGTATTACACACCTTTTTGCCTTCACTGTTGCATTCAAAATGGACAGTGAATTTACAGTACAAGAGTCTCACGAAGTCTCTCCACTAATGAGTTAATAACCTTTAGAACTATTTAATAGTTATATTCTTATTTAAAGGCATGCACAAAGTTAATTATGTTAAAACACTAACAATTTTTGTACACAATTTACAGTTTTTGTTCGTTTAAACAGATTATTTATATACAGTATAAATTAAACCCAGGTTGGATGTTTAATCAAAGTCCTCTCCATTCTCTTGGTAAAATATAATTCTTATTGAACCCTCATTAAGCTATGAATAAAGCATTATTCATCAAAATTGCAAAAATTAGCAGAGCATTGCAGGCCATCGGAATTTTATGTAGAAGTCCATAAAGGATTGGTATTATTTTATTTTAAGTACATTTTTAGTTGAATCAAATGATAATACATTTACTTTGTAATTTGATGCAATTTTTCTTCGTCACTGCAGCAATGCTCAAGGTGGTTTCAGCCGTCCTGCAGTTTGGCAACATTGTGTTCAAGAAGGAGAGAAACACCGACCAGGCCTCTATGCCAGAAAATACAGGTACTCATCTCTTTTAAAAGTTTCAGAAATGCATAATGCTGCCTTTTAGTCCAGAGATAAATTTTTTTTTTCTGTAATGGAAATCTAACGTATTATGTGAAGTACTTAACTCGGTAAATCTTTTGGCAGTGCATTAGCATTAGAGTGTGTTTGGTATCCACACTACCCTCCAGTCTAACCTCTGCTGCAGATGTTTTTGTGCAGTTCTCCACTGCTCTGTTTTGACAAATTACCCGTACTTCTCTTGGGCTCCCATGATGACAGTTTGAATGGTTCTTGGATGCGTTTCATATTAAAAGAAAATATGGGAATAGTTGTGCTAAGTTGCGTTAAATCAAATGTGTTTACGTAAGAGTCCCAAAAGTTTTACCGTCATGATGAATTCCACACGTTTTTTGATTAATTTGTTTTTATCATCATCGTTCACGGTATGATATTGAAACTTTCATCTGTTCAAGCCACCAAGTCATTCACGACTCAAAGCTGGAAAGTTCAAGTCATGCTGGTGGTCCTATGGGGGAACTCTTGGGGTTTGTTTGGCTGCTAAATGGGCTGTAGGGGTTTAAAAGTCAGTAAATTGCAATAACGACCTGACTTGTTTGAAATACCTCTTATATTCATGACCGAAGATGTCCCATAATAACTTCTCACCACCGTTTAAGTGCATAAGGGATACTTCTAAAATCCTTTAAATTGAAAAAGAATGTCACCATTTTTGGTCAGCTTGCATTTGAGAACCATTTTTGTGTATTTTCTGTTTTTCAGCTGCTCAAAAGCTTTGCCACCTGCTTGGCATGAATGTCATGGAGTTCACACGTGCCATCCTGTCTCCAAGAATCAAAGTGGGCAGAGACTATGTACAAAAAGCCCAAACTAAAGAGCAGGTAATGAGCTATTAAGTTTTCCACTGTAAATCGCTCAAATCACCCACGCTTTCAGCAGTAAAGCAGTGTTTTCATTACCGTTTTATCCTTGAATCTTGTCGGGCCTGATTCAGATTTCCTTTTCACCTCTGTCCTTTTACAACAATAGGCTACTAGTCTCCTGTCATTAAAATGTCATCATAACTGAACAAATTCTGCAGCGGTTTGGGAAACCTGTTTGGAAAATAATTCCACTAGAGGGTCATTTCAGGTTTTGCTTATCATTTTTAGGTTTGGGTATTTGAATTTCATCAATAAGTACTCTGCTTATGGATTCCAATAAAAAAAGAAACGGCCCTATTGAAAAGTGGAAGTGGTTCTAAAATGTAACCGGTTCTCGATATCCAACCCTACTTTTGTATCTGTGTTATAATAGTGTGATTCTATATTAGAATGCATATTTTTGTAAATGTGAGGGTTATGTCACTTTTTCCCTTGGCCTGATCCTGTCTCTGTTTCTCTGACCAGGCCGACTTTGCAGTGGAAGCCCTGGCCAAGGCCACATACGAAAGGTTGTTCCGCTGGCTTGTTCACCGCATTAATAAAGCTCTAGACAGGACCAAGCGCCAGGGAGCTTCCTTCATTGGCATCCTGGACATTGCTGGCTTTGAGATATTCCAGGTGCGGCTTCCTTGGCTCAGATGTCTCTTACACTAGATCATAGATATAAATCACTATACTGCAACAAATCAGAGGTCATATGATATGAGGTTTTCTAAAAATGCTGGCTGGCAATGCAAGAACTTGAAAATACTGCAAGTTTTGTTTATAAAAAGATATTGCATGGGACAAATTGTATTTCGTTTAACGTAGATTTTAAGCATACCACATTATTAGTAGGTTTCATCACTGATTAAAAACAGTGATTATAAAAAAATTACAGAATTTCTTTGGAGAAAATTAAGAAATGAATTGAGTTCTTGAATGGTGGCATAAAATATATCACTATTGTGCCACAGAATGTATTTCTCAAGGTAGAAATACAAAATTAAGTTTTGTTCCAATTTTATTACTAGTTTTTCTTCAGCGTTTTAGTATTAGACCTCGATTGCGATCACTGTTTGCCAAAAATAAAAGGAATTGTTACATTTGAATTCGATTGCTTTTTTTAAAGATTACTGTAATTGGATTGTTGATATTTCTTCAATCACCAGTGTTTTTGATAATTACCTCTTATTTAAATCATTAATCCAGAAAAATAAAACTGACAACAAAGGATTTCAAAATAATTTTTTATTTGAAACAAAACTTAGTCTGTTATTGTAATAAGTTATTAAATTGTTAAATCTTTATGAAATAAATTGTTTAGACATGCTTTTGATTACAAAAATTTAATTAAACCATTAAATCGGAATCTAAAAAAGAATACAGAATTTGGCAACTTTTTTTGTTTTCTAAAATGTAATTATACCATTAAAACAAAGTCTTTCTTCAGGTTGTGCTGGAGGGAGTCCTTGCTGTCGTTGGTTAATATGCATCTGCTAAATTGAATAATATAATTATTAGTGATGTAACGATTCAATTCATGATTTTGATTTCACGATTTATTTGATTTCATGACTGGTTTTGTAGTCCAGGGTCACATATAGCACTTATATTTCATTGCTCTTTTGTTGGTTTTGATTGCTTTTATTGTGTCCTAATTTGTAAGTTGCTTTGGAAAAAAGTGTCTGTTAAATAACAAAATGTTTATATAACATAAATGTAAATAAAATTAAAATAAAATTTTAAAATAAGTCCCAAATCAAAAAAATAAGTAACACAAAATAAATCTCTTCATATAAACAAAATAAGGCTTTGTCTGTGCTCTCTGCATTTAAAATTAGAGGCAACCACTGCATTTTAATCATGATCCAAACAAAGATGCATACATGCAACATGAGTAGTTTTTAATCTAAATTGGATTTGTATCATTTCGAAATTTGAAGCAAAAACAGAATGATTTGACTTCAGTTTTGTGAAACTATACATAAAAATATCTTCGTGAAACAGAAACGGCAGACGAGCTGAACGAGATGCAGATTCACTCTCTGCCAGCAGGTAGTGCTTTAAGCGTTTCCTTGGTTTCTGCTGTAAACAAAGCAGTGCTGCATTTAAGAACTTTAAAATGCATTACACAGAGGCAAGATATAAAGAATAAATACCATCTGAACTTTTCTAAAGACAGAAATTCCCCTCAGATGTACATTCATATAAACTCCTAACTCTAACTGAATCACGATTTGTTTAGCATCTCAACCGATTTGAATCATCACATATTTTAATTGCTTTTCAACTGGCTTGCAGTTAATCGTTACATCCCTAATAATTATGTTATAGTAAGGATAAAATTACAAGGTTTACTGTAAACAGCGAAATTGGATACCCACTCATAACTGCAGTATTTAGTTAAGTGATAAAGATACGGATGTTGGTGCAAGAATCTATTATGCATGTTCTGGGAATAAAAAATGCTTTTGACAAAGAGGGATTGATCATATTTTATTGCTTTCCCCATCTCTTGGCAGCTGAACTCATTTGAGCAGCTTTGCATCAACTACACCAACGAGAAGCTTCAGCAGCTGTTCAACCACACCATGTTCGTCCTTGAGCAGGAAGAGTACCAGCGTGAAGGCATCGAATGGAGCTTCATCGACTTCGGCCTTGACCTGCAGCCCTGCATTGACCTCATTGAGAGACCAGTGAGTGCTCACCACTCTTGAATTTTTGTTCTGGGTTCCTAGAATTATTTTCTACCACAAATATTTGCTTTAATGTGATTTGAAGTTACGGTGGAAGTTCTGTTGGCTTTTCTAGAAGTTGTTTTGATCTGTCTTATGGTACCATTCCTAGGCAAATCCTCCCGGTGTGTTGGCTCTGTTGGATGAGGAGTGCTGGTTTCCAAAAGCCACTGATAAAACCTTTGTGGACAAACTGGTGCAAGAGCAAGGCACTCATGCCAAGTTCCAGAAACCACGGCAGCTGAAGGACAAAGCCGATTTCAGCATCATTCACTATGCTGGCAGGGTACGTCTGCATTCATATTAAAGAAACTACACATAGCTGTTGGCTTCCTCTCTTGTGCTTCTCTCCTGTGATGGTTTTTGTAAATGAAGGCCTGTTGTTAGTGTTTCAAAGAAAAAAGGAATGCATTGTAACCTTGTGTAATTGGATTTAGTCAGGTCATACTGGCTTGCAGTGAAATGTTGCGTTGCTGTCTTTCAAGGGTAGTAGCATCCAGCTGTGGTATGTGCTAACCATAGGCCACATCTGTTTCAGATCAGTGAGCTGTTTGCAATAGAAACTTGACACTGCATGAAATGATGAACTTTTGATATTTCTTCACCTTTGAGCTATTTTTGGGTTAAAAGACAGAAAATTTGTTTGCTTTCTTTCCTGTTGTTAAAATAAAGAAAAATAGTGCATTGATTTATACTTTATCTCTTTCAGTAGTTACATAACACTATGCAAACAGCCAATGACCGCTGAACTGCAATACCTCTTAAATGGAACTATCCAGATTGAACCAATCCTGGCTTAATTCCATTCTTCCCATCTTGAGGCTGTTTATTACTCTCCTTTTGCAGGTTGACTATAAGGCAGATGAGTGGTTGATGAAAAACATGGACCCTCTAAATGACAACGTGGCCACACTCCTGCACCAGTCCACGGATAAGTTTGTGGGTGAACTGTGGAAGGATGGTAAGCTGTTTCTTCTCGAGTGCCTTCCAGATGATGCCCTGAAACATTAAATGGGTCATTTTTATGGTCCTACCCTCCCACTCTGTGAAGAAAGAGACTGTTGTTTTCAATCTTCAGTTTCTTGTCTTGACTGTCTTGTAAAAAGAGCTTGCCATACATTTCATTGGCTTTTACCAAACGTAGTTGGGGGAACTATTAATTCAGTTACAAAGACTCAAACTTTGGGCTGGGCGGTGTGTGAGAATAAAATTGTTTCCAACAAGACATTTTGCAATACTACTGATAGCACATCAGATATATTTGCACTGTAGTTGTAAGCAGGGCTGCTCTACATTAGTTACAGATTAAAGCAGTGAGGAAACATGAAATAATGCAAAAATACAGACTGGGATGAGTCATATATTGTCTTATTTCAGAGTTGACTGTATTTCAAGCCAAAATTACTGTGTATAATGAATAACATGATACACTTTTTATAAAATTATTAAGACTTTGGCAAAATAATTACTCAAAAGTAAATACAAAATAGAATGTGTGTGCTTAGATTGATCAGCAGGATCTTAAAATGTTAAATTAATAGAACACATATCCACAAACATTAGAAACTAGTGCAAATGGAATGAAGACTTTTGCTTGTTCTCACTTGTTGCACAGCACTAACCAGTGTGTTTACTACCATTTATGTCTTTTCATGTGCTAGCTTGTGTTCTACTACTACTTCTACTTATTTAGCTTTTTTTCTTGTTTATGCCCCCTTTGCCCCCTTTTTCTGTCTCTCAACCATAGAGATTCAGAATATCCAAAGAGCGTCTTTTTATGATGTCTCTAGTCTCCATGAATCGCCAGGTGAAGGTATACGATGCTGTAGGTCTCTGCTTACCAGCACATTGTGTACTTTCAAACACTCCCATGGCTTGTAGACCTGGGCCCTGGTCCCTCTAGCTGGCTAACTTTAGAGTTAGCTGGATCCATTTGGAAGGAAGCGTAACTTGGCTGATTCATTAGGAAGCACAAACTGAGTGAAACCGATAAATGAGGATTGCATGAAAAATGAATGCATGTGTATTATGACTTAATAGAGTTCTGACACCGAATAACAACTATTTGAAGGTGACTCTATGGGTGAGCTGGCTACAAGGATTAGGGCCCTGCTTGTTCTTTGAGTCCTTTCAGCAATTTTGATTCACACACTCGCTAAATATTTTCCCTGTGCCGTATTTTCCGGACTATAAGTCGCACTTTTTTCATAGTTTGGCTGGTCCTGCGACTTATAGTCAGGTGCGACTTATTTATCAAAATTAATGAAGCTTGCTCATATTTCACCCCCAAGTCAAATAGAAATCTGTTTTTCTTATAGAAAATAATCTATTTATCTATCTTTAAAAAGGGGCTGGACGCACTATGACAATGACAGTTTGGGGCGAATAACAGTTTGGGGTGAATATTTGCTTAATTGTCAAAAACATTGTCTTAAAATGTACTTAATGCTAAGTGTTATTTCCTTTTTATATTTACAGTTCACAGTGAAATATGTTCTGACCTTGTTTCACGAGATTCCCTCAAACACAGCTTAGTTGACAGCAGTCAGAGCAGTGTTTGTGGTATGGTGCTTATGCCCTTGCTTCTGGTAGTCAGACAACTTGTTTGTTTTAAGTGTCAGACGGTGATTTGATAGGCCGTGTGAGGGAGATGGAGTTTGGGAGAGGGGTGGAGGAATCCTGTAGTGTCTCCGATAGGGAACACGGAACACTATACGTCTTGTTTCACTGGAATCCAAATGACTCGCTCAGACCTGTGGCAGTCAACACTGATGGCTCAGTAAATTCTCTATGGTGGTAACGGAAGTCACGTTAGGGGTCCGTTATGAACGGAATACTACTTGGAAGCGGTTCTTAAGAATGACGTTTACATGAATGCTGTAAGACCTAAAATGATAAATGTAGCCCCAGTAGTTACACTTCACCAGCCTCCAATAAATCAAAATGAATATGTAGTTTTCGATTACTTGTCTGTTTGAGTGATTGAAGTTTGTCTTGTTTTGCTGTATGACACTGTTATCAGACTCAAATTTGGGAATGTAATTTTTCTATTTGGGGTTTTATTTATTCCTAAGCAAATTTATTCACATTGATTTATTCAGTTGCTGAAAGGAGACATTTTAGTAACATTACTTAGAGAGAGAACTTGATTTACATGTCTGGGACATATTTCACTTTCTGCTCAATTTGAATAGCTGTAATGCATCCAAATTAGTGGTTGACCGATATATCGGTTGATATATGGCATTTTCAAATATCGGCATTGGCCGGTAAGTTTTTCTGCTTGGCTGATGTGTTCGAGTCAGGACTTTTTAGTTTGATGGTGGTGAGAAAGGCAGCGCCTGAGTGCACACAGTGCTCACACTCTCCCTCTTGTTTACTGTCGTCATTAACAGTTCTGTCTAATACGAATAAAAGTGTCTAATAATCAATAAAACTGTTCAATTAAGGAATGATTGTATACAAAAAGTATTGTAACAATTGCTTTTGTGTTATTAGTAATAGAAAGGTAAACATAATACTTTCTCGTTTGCAGTAGTGCTGCAATGACGCGTCGATGTCATCGATTACGCCGACTACAAAAAAAAAAAGTGAAATGTGAAGAAACATTCAGCCAAGTATGGTGACCCATACTCAGAATTTGTGCTCTGCATTTAACCCATCCGAAGTGCACACATACAGAGCAGTAAACACACACACACACACACACTGTGAGCACACACCCGGAGCAGTGGGCAGCCATTTATGCTGCGGCGCCCGGGGAGCAGTTGGGGGTTCGATGCCTTGCTCAAGGGCACCTAAGTCGTGGTATTGAAGGTGGAGAGAGAGCTGTTCATGCACTACCCCCACCCACAATTCCGTCCGGCCCGAGACTAGAACCCACAACCCTTCGATTGGGAGTCCAACTCTCTAACCATTAGGCCACGACTTCCCCCAAAATACGTCACATGTAAAGTATCAGTACTTTACAATGCACTTTTTTGTATTCTGAAATTCTGTAATTTGTAAAAACTTTGTAATTCTGTAAAACTGTTTTTGTTATATAAATAGAATGATCTTTTGATAAACTTAAAGCACTGTTCACTTGACTGCTAAATACACACTGCCATTGAAATTCGCCAAAGATTTGTGCAGTGTAATCAGTGTAGTCTGATTCACAAGCAGGTGACTTAAACAGTTCAAGTTGAGTTGAGCATTGCTGATTTAAATCTGTCTGAGAACAGTTGCTGAATTAACATCTAACTCAGTGAACTGCAAGGTATTGGTGTGAAGTATGTCCTGGACATGATCTTGACAGGTTTAGAGGTTCACCCTCCCATTTACTTTCTTTTGCAGCTTGTGCTTGTTTGTGGTTGTAGTCTTATCCCCAGCACTCTTCATCTGTTTCATGTCTCCATTTGCCTAGCACTGGACCTGCACCTGCTGGCATAGTAAGGGCCACTGGCTCTTGAATTGTCTGTCTAAACATGTGGAATTGAGTCAAAATACACTGTACTACTTTCTGAAAGTTTTTTCTTTTTCTTTTGGGACATGATGATTAAAGGAGGATTTTTTTTTATTATTCTTAAATGATATTTTTTTCAAGAATGCAAAAATACACAGCGTATTTTGACCTGCTTGGTGTTGTTGAATTAGAGCTTTAGTTGTAGATTTCCCTCTTCCATCTTCACATGATTTGGCTGTGCTTTGTCACACAATTTTTTTATTTATTTAATTACATCTGTAAATACTTTGAAGATCAAGCTAACCGCTTGGTATCTTTCTTTTTTCTCACTCTTCATGGTAGTGGACCGTATTGTTGGTTTGGACCAGGTGGCAGGGATGAATGAGACTGCATTTGGGGCTACATATAAGACCAAGAAGGGCATGTTCCGCACTGTGGGTCAGCTCTATAAAGAGTCTCTTACAAAACTCATGGCCACACTCAGAAACACCAACCCCAACTTTGTACGATGTATCATCCCAAATCACGAGAAAAGAGTAAGTGACATTTATCCCTTCAGTTGTAAGTAAATTTGTCCTTCAGTTAAGAGTTTCTTTAATGTGGTCATGCACCTCTTTTTTATGTTGTCATTCTTCTAGGCTGGTAAACTGGAGCCTCATCTGGTTCTAGACCAGCTGAGGTGTAATGGAGTTCTAGAAGGGATCCGGATCTGCAGGCAGGGATTCCCTAACCGTATTGTCTTCCAGGAGTTCAGACAGAGGTGCGTTTTATTAATCATCTCATCAAGTAGAGTAGAGAAGCATCATACGTCTTAAGATGCCATAGCGTTAATATTATTTTACTTTATCAGTGAGAGAACTCTCATATCTGTCTTCCTCTCAGATACGAGATCCTCACCCCTAATGCAATCCCAAAAGGATTTATGGACGGCAAGCAGGCTTGTGAGAGAATGGTGAGATTTCTTAATGACTTACAAATGACTTTGATCAGTCAAAATAGTTCAGTATCAGTGTTTTATGAATTTTTTTATAAAAACAAAAACTACTTTTCAAAAGTTTGCTTTTATTCATGAAAATACATTAATTTGATCAAAAGTGTAAAAAATAAATGTTGTAACAATTTCTTTGTAAAATAAATAAAAAGTTATTTTAAACTCCATTCATCAAAGAATCCTGAAAATAAAGTCCTGAAAAAAGTATTACCATTTCCACTAAAATATTAAGCATCACAACTGTTTTCAATATTAATTATAATTATTAAAAAAAACTTAGATGCCAAATTAGCCATTAGATTCATGTGACGCTGAAAAATAAACTAATAATAATTAGTTTTGGAAAATAAATAAAAAGACTGGAATAAATTACCTTTTAAAGTATATTCAAATGGAAAAGAATTCACAATATTACTGTTTTTACTGTATTTTTTTATCAAATAAAAGCAATCTTACTGATCCAAACATACCAATGGCAAAGTTGTTAATTGTTTTAAACAAATTTTTTAAATCATTTTCAGATTTCAGATAGATATGCACTACATTTTTAGTTGTTTTCTTTTCATAATTAAAATAAGTATATCCAAATGCCACTTCCAAAAATGTCAGAATCAGACATTATATAAATAATGCATCTCTCCAAAGAGCTTTATTATAATAATGAAATTTGTTTATATAATTGTAAATAATTTCTATAAAAAACAATTAAAATTAAAGAGTTATTTTTTTAATGTTCATTCTCTCTTTTCATAGAAGTTTACTGATGTCCATTATTGATAAACCAGCATCTGCTAAATACTAAGTATCTTCTAAAAATCTGATCTGTAGATCCGCGCCTTGGAGCTTGATCCAAACCTCTACCGGATCGGGCAGAGTAAGATCTTCTTCCGCACTGGAGTTCTGGCGCACCTGGAGGAGGAGAGAGACCTGAAAATAACAGATATCATCATCTACTTCCAGTCAGTTTGTCGAGGATATCTGGCTCGCAAGTGAGTTCAAATGCACATGGCTGATCTAAATCTGGTCTAAAAGGGGCAGCAGTAAAATAGAGCTCTTACTGTTTCTAGTGCAGAAATAAAATGTATTCTTATGAGACCTTGACAGTGAATGGCTGCTGTTTTGCGGTTGTGTTTCTCAGAGCCTTTGCTAAAAAACAGCAGCAGCTAAGCGCTTTGAAAGTCCTGCAGAGAAATTGTGCTGCCTACCTGAAACTACGCCACTGGCAGTGGTGGAGACTCTTCACCAAGGTTGGTCTCGGTTTTTGAAAAAGACTGTTTTAATTCTTCGACCAGGTTTTGTAGACTTGTCTAAAGAAATATGTGTTTGCAAGAGAAATTTAATCTTTAAAAACTGGTTTGCAGTATTGTTGCAGATAGTTTTCATTTGAGACATGTGTCTGCAGGTGAAACCCCTCCTCCAGGTGACCCGTCAGGAGGAAGAAATGCAGGCCAAGGATGAGGAGCTCATTAAAGTGAAGGAGAGGCAGGTCAAAGTAGAAAACGAACTGGTGGAAATGGAACGAAAACACCAGCAGGTTAGAACACTCATCTGCTCCCTCTGTCTTCTGGAAATACACGGTGTTATTTAGGTGTTGTGTTAGTTTTTGACCTAATAACCAATGGAATTAGCCACATTTAAAGACACCGTTACCTATCTGATATATGTAAATGGCCACACTTGAATTATTGTGGCTTTATTCAATGTAGTGGATATTCTGCAGTGTTACAAAATCATAGTGACAGTTTCAACTAAATTGAATGCTGACATATAGTTTCATGTTTGTTTCAGCTCTTGGAGGAGAAGAACATCTTGGCGGAGCAGCTGCAGGCTGAGACAGAACTGTTTGCTGAAGCTGAAGAGATGAGGGCTCGCCTGGTGGCTAAAAAACAAGAGCTGGAGGAGATACTTCATGACCTGGAGTCCCGTGTGGAGGAGGAAGAGGAGAGGAACCAATCTTTGCAGAATGAGAAGAAGAAAATGCAGTCACACATACAGGTGAGGACTTCACTGGGAAAATAAAGTCCTTGATCTGCTGTAAACTTAAAATAGGCCTCTCAGCTCTGAGAGAGCAAATCTGTATCTAAAACTTCTGGGTTGGAATAACGAATTCAGCAAGTACTTCGCTAAAAAGGCTCACAAAGTCCTACACTGCTGCTGTACAGAAACCACAAGAGTGTGTGTGTGTGTTTCCATGACTTAAGGACCTAGAGGAACAACTAGATGAAGAAGAGGCTGCCCGACAGAAGCTTCAGTTAGAGAAGGTGACTGCTGAAGCCAAGATAAAAAAGATGGAGGAAGATATTCTGCTGTTGGAGGACCAGAACTCCAAATTCCTAAAGGTCAGTGCAGATGTCAGACTGCCTAATCAAAATGCAACCCAGGGCCTTTCTTGTCAAATGCTCTTAGAAGAGCTTTGCAGGAGCAAACTGAACTCTTCCCTTCCTCTCTATCCCTCAGGAGAAAAAGCTCCTGGAGGACCGTGTCAGTGAGATGACCTCCCAGCTTGCTGAGGAAGAAGAGAAGGCCAAGAACCTTGGCAAAGTCAAAAACAAGCAAGAAATGATGATGGTAGACCTAGAAGGTGAGAACTGGGTTGAATAAGGTTAATTTTTTTTAAGTGACTGTTAATCAGTGAGTCTTGCATGTTTATGAGTGTGTGTTTGACCCTCAGAGCGTCTGAAGAAAGAGGAAAAAACTAGGCAGGAGCTTGAGAAATCCAAAAGAAAGCTGGATGCTGAGACCACAGACCTACAGGACCAGATAGCTGAGCTGCAGGCCCAGATTGAGGAACTCAAGATCCAACTGTCCAAGAAAGAAGAGGAGCTACAGGCTGTACTGGCCAGGTGAAGATCATTGAGGAGCACAGTATAACAAAATATTTTGGCTGTCGTCTAGCTGACCATGTCAAAACAATAACTTATGGTAGGCCGAGTTATGTTGGCGTCATATAAATTAGATTATTAGTCATGGAAAGTTTTTATTCTTGACCTTTGTGTTAGCATTGTGCAGTCCTGAAATAATTTCGTAAATTGGTATCACATTGCTGTTGCGACATCACATCAACACACATGCTTTCAGTCTGTATTATTTTATTTTAAATATGTTATGTTTACCAAAGCAAAAATATAGTGAAAATGTTTTAAATATTGTGAAATATAATCACAATATAAAATAAGTTATTATTTGAAATCTAAATCAGTTATACCTTATTTGAAGGTGCCCTTGTTACAGTGCAATTATACCTTTAAGTACTAAGAAATATTTATGAACTACACATACTTACTATACAGTTAGGGTTAGGATTATGGTTTGACTTTGAGTTAACTTTTTGGGAATGTGTAGCTCTCATGAAATCCAAAATGAGCCAATATTTGGCATGACATTTCAACATTTGATGTCATCTATATTCTATTGTGAAAAAAATATAAGTTTATGAGATTGGCAAATTTTTCCATTCCTTTTTTACTCACAATTTGTACAGTGTCCCAATTATTTTTGGAATCGGGTTTGTACATGTAATGTGTAACAAGAACATTTTAAAATAAAGTGTTACCTAGAAATCTTTTGTGACGTTTATAAAACTTTTTATTGTTACATGTAACCATTTAATGTGTTTTTGAAGTATTTCAGAACTATTTTGTTAATCAGGATTAGAAAGAGTTTGTAAACAAAGTGTAGAATATAACTTCTCTAATTTAGCATGCATGGTTTTGTTAATAATCGTTGCTTATCCTTCTTGTTCCACAGAGGGGATGAGGAGGTCGCTCAGAAGAACAATGCTCTGAAGCAAGTGCGGGAGCTGCAGGCCCAGCTAGCTGAGCTCCAGGAGGATCTGGAGTCTGAGAAAGCAGCCAGAAACAAAGCTGAGAAACTCAAGAGAGATCTGAGTGAGGAACTGGAGGCTCTGAAGACTGAGCTGGAAGACACCCTGGACACCACTGCCGCCCAGCAGGAGCTGAGGTACAAGAGTCTGCATCAGGAGCTAAATTTATCATGACCACAAAAATTCATTTTTTTTACTTACCCTTCACTTGTTCCAGACCTTTTAAAGACTGCTAGTAAACAAACAGTTGATGGTAGCCATGGACTTCCATAGTATTTTTTTTTCTATGCTTGACTTTTTAAAATTAGTCTTTTGGTAAAGTACGTGGAAAGCCATTTAAGCCAGATTAAGTTGAGATTCAAATCTCACCCTTTCTCCTCAAACGTGTCTTGCCTAATAATGTGTCTCTTGCTCATGAAGGACCAAACGAGAGCAGGAGGTGGCAGAGCTGAAGAAAGCCATCGATGACGAGATGAAAAACCATGAGTCTCAGGTCCAGGAGATGAGACAGAGGCACGGCACAGCTCTGGAGGAGATCTCTGAGCAGCTGGAGCAGGCCAAGAGAGTAAGCCACAGAGATGAGGAGTAAATGCCTCATTACTTAGTTCTAATGTCTGCTCTGATTGAACATGGTATGGTCTCCTGTTGATACAGTTCAGGCAAAATCTGTCTTTCTCTCACACTGTCTGTCTGTCAACATTAGGTGAAGTCAAATCTGGAAAAAAACAAACAGACCCTGGAGAGTGATAATAAGGAGCTGACCAGTGAGGTGAAGAGTTTGCAGCAAGCCAAGTCTGAATCTGAGCACAAGCGAAAGAAACTTGAGGCTCAGCTGCAGGAGTTCATGGCCCGCTTCAGCGAGGGAGAGAAGGTTAAAGGAGAGCTTTCAGACCGTTCCCACAAACTACAGGTCAGTGCTGATAGACTGTGTCACATGAACTACAAGCGAGTTCTGTTGCACTTCATATCAGAATCATGAAGTACTGTTACACTCCGTCCTCCCTCACACACTACAGATAACTCTTGCTTCATTGTTTTTTGCAGACTGAAAGTGTGGCTGTAATAAGGGCTGCACGGTTAATTAAATTAAAACCCTAATCACGATTATGGATTGATTTGAATTTATCAATATTTGCAATTAATTGTAATTATTATTAAATAAATTGCAAATTGCATTAATTAAATATTAGCATGTGTACTATTACATTATTGTTATTATATAATAACCAATTTCATTTCAGATTGTTTTTTTTAAACACAAGTTTAATCATTTGTTTTCAAAAAATTATTTTTTTTACAAAACGGAGTTTCATATGAGTCCTGAAATCATTAAACCTTCAATTATTCAAATTAATTGCAATTATTTGGTTCGGACCAGGCTATCAGGCCAAGTGTGAAGGCAATCTTAAATGGATCAGAATCCAGGGTATTTATGAAATATCACTCCACTGTAAATGTATTTATTTATTTGTCACTTGTTGCAGGCGGAACTGGACAATGTTTCTGCTCTTTTGGAAGATGCTGAGAAGAAGGGAATTAAGCTGGCTAAAGACACCTCCAGCCTAGAGAGCCAGCTTCAGGACACTCAGGTAATGTGTCTCTGTAAACAGGAAGCCCTGCAAGAGTGGATGAAGCAATGAAATAGAATATTAAAACAATAGATGGACTTTTTACAGAAAAGGTGTGTGTGATGTGATTGAGTCATGATTGCTTAATATTGTGGCTATAGGAGCTGCTTCAAGAGGAGACGCGTCAGAAGCTGAACCTGAGCAGCCGTATCCGTCAACTGGAGGAGGAGAAGAACAGCCTTCTGGAGCAGCAGGAGGAGGAAGAGGAGGCACGAAGGAACCTGGAGAAACAACTGGCAACACTACAATCCCAAGTATGCACAATCACTGCAGACTGCAGATCAGTTGACACATTCAATAATGATATTTTACTCTAACAGTGACATGTTGGCTAGAACCTCATATTTGACCAAAAATGAGATATGTAAAAGTGTCATTTTCAGACTTCTGTTCAGAAAGGCAATCAGATGTAAAAGCACTCCTCATTAATCTTCCTTTCTTGGATAGCTGGTGGAGACCAAGAAAAAGCTGGAGGATGATGTGGGAGCTCTTGAAGGCCTGGAGGAGGTTAAGAGGAAGCTGCAGAAGGACATGGAGGGGACCAGTCAGAAGCTGGAGGAAAAGGCCATCGCTTACGACAAGCTGGAGAAAACCAAGAACAGACTGCAGCAGGAACTTGATGACCTTATGGTGGACCTGGACCACCAGAGACAGATCGTCTCAAACCTGGAGAAGAAACAGAAGAAGTTTGACCAGGTATGGCAAAAAATATTTCACCCATAAATGGCATTTCAGTTATTTACTCTTTCTCATGTCATTCCAAAACCATAGGACTTTTCACACATCTTCGAAAAACAAATGAAGACATGAAGTTTTGTCCTTCTATTGAAAGTTTTAAAGCTTAATTTAATCAGAGACTTCTGAAGACAACTCAGTTTCTTTATATGACGAACAGATTTAATTTAGCTTTTTTAGTGTCACAATAAACTCTTATCAATGCACATATATAGAGTTCATTAAACATGGTAAACTGAAGCTCAAGCATGCTTGCTTGGTGTGTGAGAACCAACTTTTATGATGTTTTATGAACTTTCAGAAAAACAAAGTTTTAGTGGAATGTACTTTCAATGGATGGACCGAAATCTTACAGGTTTCATTTAAAATATCTCGAGTTGTATTTGAAAGACGAACAGCAATGTGAGGGTTACCAACTGATTTTCAGAATTGTAATTTTTTGGTGATATATATATATATATATATATATATATATATATATATATATATATATATATATATATATATATATATATATATATATATATATATATATATAAATTAAATATGCTCATTTGTAATTGTATATTTGTATTATTGAATTCTAATGAAAAATATTTTGTTAATAATTGTGAAAAAATCTTACAAAAGCATTTGTTGATGCTTATGTTAGATGCTGGCGGAGGAGAAGACCATCTCTGCACGTTACGCTGAGGAGAGGGACCGTGCGGAGGCCGAGGCGAGAGAGAAAGATACCAAAGCTCTGGCTATGGCCCGAGCCCTGGATGAAGCTCTGGAGGCTAAAGAGGAATTTGAGAGACTCAACAAGCAACTCCGAGCTGAGATGGAGGATCTGATGAGTTCCAAGGATGACGTAGGCAAGAATGTAAGTCAGTATGTTACTGGACGTTAGTGCTGTTAAATTACACATGTGGTTATGTTTCAATTCATCATCATAATGTCTGAAGAACCTTTGGTGTTCTGTAAACAGCAGATTTTGTTGGCTGTTTTTGTTTGAGACCTCAGAATGTCGCACCCTACAGCATGCGATAACTAAGTGTGATGCAACAAGTTTCAGGTGTCAAGTAATTTGCCTGTCCTCGCTGACAACAGAATACTTAGCAAAGTGATCAAATCAGCCAGTCGCAACATATACATGTTTAATGTGTAGCATTTGGAGCAAGATTTTGATTGATGAAATGTTACTGTTTGGATCTACTCAGAGGTCCGTGGCTGAGCAAAAAATAAAATAAAATGTTAATTTTGAAAATGGGAGGATTTAAAAATTGTGATTTCCAGATCTAGAGATATCATTTGAAATGTAATGTAGAAAATGGTTTGGAAAACGTGTAAATGGAGGGAAAAAAACAGAGCTTCCTCTGCAGTCTTTAAAAAATAATTGTAGAAATGAGTAAATATAAAGTCATTTAGCAGCAGATCATTGGTTATAACTTATGATGCTATCTCACTGTAATTTTGACTTTAATCTATAGGTACACGAGCTGGAGAAATCCAAGCGCACTCTGGAGCAGCAGGTGGAGGAGATGCGCACTCAGCTAGAGGAGCTGGAGGACGAGCTACAGGCCACAGAGGATGCCAAGCTGCGTCTGGAGGTCAACATGCAGGCCATGAAGGCCCAGTTTGACCGAGACCTGCAGGCCAGAGATGAGCAGAATGAGGAGAAGAAGAGGGCACTGGTCAAACAGGTGGGTGGAATTATCATTTTTGAGGATTACAAGACATTTGGGGATTCACACGATACATATATCATGTGCTTTCAAGAAAAAGTTTTGAGGCAACTTTGTGTATAAAAGGGTTAATGCCTTAAGAAGTAACAAGTAACAAATTTGTGACATTCTGAAATAGTTTTTATTCGTAGTTAACCTATGGGTATTTTAACCCATTATTCCTGTTCCTTCAGGTGCGTGAGATGGAGGCGGAGCTTGAAGATGAAAGGAAGCAGAGAGCTCTTGCTGTAGCCGCGAAGAAGAAACTGGAGATGGACCTCAAAGATGTGGAAGCTCAGATCGAGGCTGCAAACAAAGCCCGTGATGAAGCCATTAAACAGCTACGCAAACTCCAGGTAGTCTTTTCCTGAATCCTGCTGTTCTCATGCACAGAAATGTGATGACAAAGTAAAGAAAATGCAATAAATGACTTGTTAGCATAATCTGTTTATCCTCACAAGCTCCAAGTGCATCAGCCTCTTAGTAGTGATCCAGATGTCTACATTATTGACTGCATTGCTGAGACTTATTATTTTAGGTCATAGTCGGTACTGTGATTTGACAAAATGTGAGAAGAACAGATGACAACATCTCTCTGTTTGATCCAGGCCCAGATGAAGGACTACCAGAGGGAGCTGGAGGAGGCGCGCTCTTCTCGTGACGAGATCTTTGCTCAGTCCAAGGAGAACGAGAAGAAGCTCAAGAGTCTCGAGGCTGAGATTCTGCAGCTGCAAGAGGTGAGCCCATACCGAAATACACCTTTCTGAACAATCTGTTGCTTGTTTTACGTTGGATTAGTTACACTGACGAGTCTTTGTTTCTGGTTTGGGTGTGATTTTAGGACCTGGCGTCTTCAGAGAGAGCACGACGCCACGCTGAACAGGAAAGAGACGAGCTCGCAGATGAGATTTCCAACAGTGCCTCTGGAAAGTGAGTTTTTTTTAATTCTGGAAAGAATCAGTTTTTTAATAGACTGTGGAATGTTGCAATGCTTATAAGAGATTTATAAATTTCCAATGAACAAAATTAAGTCTGGTCCTTCTTTTGAGAAGACATTACACTTCGATATACCCCATAGTAGTGAAGTCATGTAGTTTGTTCAGACAGATGTTTTATACTTCATTCATGTTCACTCCTTCAGGGCAGCCCTCTTGGATGAGAAGAGGCGGCTGGAGGCTCGTATCGCCCAGCTGGAGGAAGAGCTGGAGGAGGAACAGAGCAATATGGAGCTGCTGAACGATCGCTTCCGCAAGACCACTATGCAGGTGTGTGATTGTGACCAAGCTATGTTTTCAACACTGTTAAACTGCTCTCAAAGTTCTGTGTGCTTGTGATGTTTGAAAGATTGATCTTCATAAGCATATTTGGCTACATTTGACACATCACGTCCTTAGTAGCAGCTGTTGTGTCTGTATTTCAGGTGGATACCCTGAACACAGAGCTGGCGGGAGAGCGCAGTGCCGCTCAGAAGAGCGAGAACGCCCGTCAGCAGCTGGAGCGGCAGAACAAAGATTTGAAAGCCAAACTGCAGGAACTTGAGGGATCTATCAAATCAAAGTTCAAGGCCTCTATCGCCGCCCTGGAAGCCAAGATTATCCAGCTAGAGGAGCAGCTTGAACAGGAAGCAAAGTATGCAACAGTGAAAAGAAACCAATTAATGCCATGCTCTTACTGAGCAGAAAGCATTGGCCCTAACTCATGTTTTGGCAATGGTGTATGATCTGTGCGCTTCACAGGGAGAGAGCTGCAGCCAATAAGATTGTACGCCGCACAGAGAAGAAACTCAAGGAGGTGTTCATGCAGGTGGAGGATGAGCGGCGCCATGCTGACCAGTACAAAGAGCAGGTGAATGAAAACCATATCCTGATCTCTGTTCTCAAAGTGTACATGGGTCCCTAACACTTGAGCTGAAAAAATTACTCCGCTTGGACTGGTTATGAAACATCTGATACCTATAAAAAAAAAAAGACAGAGAGAGATTAAAGATTTCCACTTCCTGATTTGGCTGGATTCATAGCATTTCCAAAACTATGCTACCAAAGTGTTGGACAGATTTTGAGGATATATTTGTCACAAGGCAGCATTTATTTGATTTGTTTACTATTTGAATGTATTTTAAAACGTAATTTATTCTTGTGATGACTAAACTAAATTTGTAGCATCAGTACTCCAGTCTTCAGTGTCACATGATCCTTCAGAAGTCATTCTTATATGTTGATGTGCTGCTCAATTATTACGTTAAACCTTAGTCAAATAGGTTGCAAGCAACTTTGCTCTCAGAGCAAAAATTGTAGAAAAAAATTGTAAATCGTAGTTAGCTGCTTTTCTCTCATAAGAGAGAAATCTGAGACTCAGAATTTCTGTTTGTCTTTAGCTGGAGAAGGCAAACTCCCGCATGAAGCAGTTGAAGAGGCAGCTGGAGGAGGCAGAGGAAGAGGCGACTCGAGCGAACGCCTCCCGCAGGAAGCTGCAGAGAGAGCTGGAAGATGCTACCGAAGCTAGTGAGGGTCTGAGCCGAGAGGTCATCACGCTCAAAAACCGCCTCAGGTACAAACCGATATACTGCAATACTTTAGATCCTTGTATCAATAGTGTATCAAAATATCTTAGCAGATAAGACATGATATAAGAGAAGAAATAAACAGGGTCAGTTATTTCTGCTCTTATATCATGTCATATCTGCTGTTTAATAATGACGGTGCTGATATTCACTGCCATCAGACACTGTTGGACAAAAAAATGATCAAAAAAAAAAAAAAGGGGGTTGTTAATTTATTTGGTTGTCAGTGTTATTGATAACAAAACCTAAGGCTAATAAAAATAATTTTCAGAAATTTAAATAAGGCTGAAATTAAAATATAAATATTATATTAAAATGTTTATTTGTACATTCCTAACCTTCAAGTTAAAATACTAAAATATGAAATATGTGAATTAATTCTAACTAAAGCATTATATAAAAAAATATTTTTAATATAAAAAAATATAAAAACCTCATGTAAATAAGCAGATCAAAATTGTGAAAACTAAATTAAAATATATTTTCCTTTTTCAAAAGACTGATAAAAATGCATTTTAGTGTAGTGCATTTTCAAGCAAAATACATTGAGATGTCATATTCTTTCACCTGCAAATAATTATATGGAAAATTTAAATTGCATTCAATAAACAGAACACACACACATACATATATATAGTGTTGTATAACTAAAATTAAAATAACTAATTCTGGACATGCGCTAGGGCTTTCCTTAATGTAATACACCTAGAACATGGATTGCCGTAAAAACTCATCTTTTGGAAGGGAAGCATTGTCTTTTAATTGACAATATATCTCGTCAATGACAGGGAAAGAGTTAATGCTAAATAAAACAATTTAAAAAAAAAAACATTAAAATCATAAACCACCTAACAAATTATTAAAGCTGAAATAAAAATAAATGAATGCTAAATACAAATATAAAAACAATTTGACAAATGCACATAAAATTACTAAAGCGAAATAAAATGCATGCGAAAGAGATTTTTAAAAATTAATAAAAATGACAAGCACATAAAAAAACTTTTAAAACTAAAATTAATATATATCAATGCTAAATAGAATTATAAAAAAGTATAACAAATTACTAAAACTGAAATAAAAATAATGCTAAATACATGTAGAAAAACAGCAGACGCACATACAATTGTTTTAAAGAACAAATAAAAACTACTAGAGCACATAAATTCGTAATCTCAGTGCTAAATAGAAGTATTTTAAAAAAGAAAAATGATGACATATAACAAAATGACTAAAGTTAAAATGAAAGCTAAAAATATAAAAAGTAAAAGATTAGTCAAATTATTTAATCCTATAATAGCATCTAGAGTGCTGGGTAATACTCTCTAATGCCTCCTTTACTGTCCTCTGCAGGCGAGGAGGACCTGTTAGCTTCTCCTCCAGCCGTTCTGGACGCAGACCGCTGCAGATGGAAGGGGAATTTTCTGACGATGACGCAGACAGCAAGGCCAGCGACCTGAACGAGAACCCCCCGGCTCAAGCGGAGTAGAGCACAGCGCCCTCCTGTGGTCACCCAGCCCCACTGCTTCCTCCTCTCCAACACCTCATCCTTCTCCTTTAGCCATGTGGGGTCCGCGGTACAGAAAGAGGACCAGTGAACTATGTAAACACACTAGTACACTAACACTTCCCCACACACACACACACACATTCAGACATAAACTACACTCAAACCTCCATTTCAACTCTGCCTTATTCTAAATTCAAGATGCTTCAAGACCGAACGTACACATGCCAATTAGTGTTTCCTGCAACTGTAGTCTACAAAATACTGCGCTCATAGAACACACTATAGAAGTGCATTTCAAATGTCAAACTTTGCTTTGTGTACATGAATATGCTCATTCATAAGAGCACGCAATGAAAGAGTTCATGATGTAAAACCATCAGCTAGCTTAGCAAACGTGACGGATTGGATCTTAGTTGTACAATAAAGTTCTCCAAATAAACACGGTCTGCAGATAGAGATGCATGTGCTGCTCATTCGCTATAAGCCAACACTAAAAGAAAAAAGTCCTGTGGCACTGGACCGGATTTGAAACGGACCAGAAAAGAAAAGGAGAAACTGTGAAAAAGCTGTTCGCTTCAGCATCTCATTAACATTTAAATACATGAAATAGTTCAAACACAAGAAATCCTGCACATTTATTAACTGGTTTATTCAACTCCAGGCCTGTTCGATCTTATTTGGGAGATTTAGCTGACAGAGGCGCTTTGTGTTTTAGGAATTTAATCGCGAATCACCTTTAACTGCACATTGTAAGAAAGCCATAAAAGGCCATTTCAACTGGAAAGGAAATGTGAAGTATTCTGGACGCAAATGCACGTTGAGATGAAGCATACATGACTTTACATATGTAATCTCTTTAGAGTTTTTTTTTTTTTGCTTCTTTTTTCCCCATATATGTGACCGTATGATGGTACTTCTCAAACCCAGCTGCTCTATTAGATACACTACAAGTGAAACCAAAAGGAAGGTTTATTGGAACTTGAAGAACGATGTTTGAAACCAGACATCAATGAGAAATCAGCGCTGAAAGCAACTGGAAATATTGAACATGTTAATTCACAGGCACGTAACTGAAGACTGAGAGTCCTAGCTGTGGACGGGATGCATTGAACACTAGTTAAGAGGATGAACGGAAAGCGTACTAACCTGTTCCACTGTTAGCATTTAATGACTGACGTGTTTCTTAAAGTGCCTTAGACACTAATTAGAAAACATCCATAAAAGAATGAAACCTATCAGTAATGAAGAAACGCTAATATGAAGGCAAAACTGGCTGAAGGCAATTTAAATAAAATGCTATGTAACCCGTTTTTGTTGTTCTTTTGTATTTTACTCTGCTATGAATCATATCCAGTATATAGGTCTCGTATCCCTTGTATTCTCATGAAGATCTGAGGGAAATCAGTGTTAATGTTGGTTTGGTATAAAGAAGCCTCTGCCTCTGGCGGCGAGGAGCAAGTGTGATTTCATTTGGTTTAAAGCTTTATCATTCATGATCTAGTTACTATTATTGCAGTTATCATTATTATTGCTATATTATCACTTCTATTATTGGACTGGCTGTTGACAACCTGGTGTTCAACTGCAAATGTCTCCTTGTTTTTCTCTTGTATACTGTAACTATTTCTAGACGACAGTCAGTTTTCTAAAGGACAAAATAAAACATCCATTGTAGAAGAAGCATGCTCTCTTCTGTTTGCTTATATTTCTTATTGAAATAAAAAGAATTGATGAGTTCATTATGCTTTAAAAGGTTAAGTAGTGGTCAACCTATGGGTTTTTATTTTAATGCAAGGTTTCGATAGAATATGAGTTTGTCTATCCAAACACATAGATTTACAGAGATGTGTACACATTGCACTATATATTATTAATAAAAAAAAAATTAATATGCATATGTTAATTTGCGTATATAAATGCATGGCTATTTTTTTATATAGCTTGCTATTATGTATTTGTCGCTCTCATTAACCCTAAACCCACACTAAATATGTATCGTATGTTCCCAAGAACGACATGAGGGTGAGTAGTTAATGACAGAATCTTCACTGTTGGGTGAACTAACCCTTTAAAAATCCCTCAGTGATGCAAGTAAAACTACTACAACCGTATCCGCCAATGTTTTTTATTGAATTAATTTTTAGAGCTTGTACTCGAAACAAAAATGACAGCATTTGAATTCCCGAATCAAGACAAAAATAATCTACCCAAGTAAGAATTTTCACGGTGAGCGCCAGTTAAAATTACGCCCACTCACTTCAACATTTTTAGAAAATAAAATAAAGCAATATAAATTTGGATTTTAAAAGTCAGTTCATCACAATATCCACAGAGACGACCAGAGACCACACATTTAAGATTGTTACACTGGGCACAGACAGACACCTGACCTGCTGCTTCTCACCTCCGAGTGAACGCTGTCATCTTTGGCGCCAATTCTCTTTTGAACACAGTCATAAGATGCAGGCGAGCAGTGCCAGACATTTTGAAATGAACAGGTAAAATGATGAAATGGAACAGAGACGTGGGAAGGAAGAATTAACGGTCCAGTGATGTAACAGGGCAAACACACAAACACAACTAACGTCAAAAGTGGAGCTCTACGCAATAGCTTACTTTGCACTGAAACATTTACAGTCCTGCATAGTTATTCAAACTTACAAACTAAGGCGTTTTATTGACAGTCTTGGGAGTTCTTGTACTTCTATTAAGCAAAACTAAACTGAAAATTCAAGTAGGCTATAATCTCATAATTTCTCTATGAAACGCTTTCACACAAGATTCATTCATCCATAAAAGAATGTTTTTTTTTTCTTTCACAAGGTCCAGTGAGATACGCAGCACCAAAGACAGCAAGACATCATACATACTGACCTCGAAAGAAAATAGATCACATAATATTAATGTATATTTTATATACATACCCATTTTATTCTATTAATACACTTAAACATCATAATATGTCCCTGTCGAAAAATTATAAATAATTTACCCATTTGTATTATTAACAGCTACTATTCTAACAGTCTTCGAAGGAAACGGTTGGACTATCCCATCCCTTTAGGAAAGAAAAGAAACACAGGAATGCACAAGTTTCCAGCCGACGTGAACTTAAATAGAAATGATGTTGCTTTGTTTCGTACTCCTCTCACTTCCTCTAGCTCTATGTCCACAGTGATTAAGGTCTTGTGTAAACATGTTGACAAACAGCAAAAATTCGAATGCACCCCGCTCTCTCCAATCGTCCAGAACACTGATCGATTAAAAGCAGAATGACGTTAACTGAAGAAGAAGGGTCAATGATGAACGAAAGCGCAGTGTGTGTTCATCCAAGCAGCTGAAAACATCCGTCGCCAGCGGTGTCCACTTCTACATTCTGGCTGTGGCGGTCAGTGGGACTTCCTCTTCGTGTCTCCCCCCTGGCTTTGGTTTGCATCTGTGGAAAATCCAGATACACTTGTGTCTCGGTGCAGTTACAAGATTTCATGAAATCTGCATTTCAAACAGTCTGTTCCAAAACCCAGCAAGCAACATGTGCCAGCGCAAAGGCGGTTTCTAAACCACAGACATGCTTTAGAAAATCCCTCGTTTGGCCTCTAGTCTAGTGTGGATACACTTGGTGTGTTCCCGCCTTTAGTTAATATTAATGGACCAGGCTTCCCTGTATAGTTGAAAGAATTAATTGAGAGTTATTTCATTACGAAAAATCTATAGGTTTTACTGCACCTGAAATACTTCCAAACTAACTGAATGAAAACCGAATTGTGAAATGGGAGTCAATCCCAGGCCTAGTAGAGTTCCTCAAGAGCATGATAACAGAGTTGCAACCCATTAAGCAGTGTTTAAATCAATCACTTGACATCACATGAGGTTTCACTTCACTTGGGACGCTCCCGGTTTATGCAGACAGACTAGGTTTGGGAACAGAGCTAATGCCACACTAATGAAACACAGAAGAAGGATTGAAACAAGCAGAGGAAGTAAAGGAATGGTCAACAGCAGCAGTGAGCTGGAGGTTTCTGCAGCGTTTACCTGAGAAAGCAAGCTGCAAGTGGGGAGGTAGAGCGACCTGAGACCCTGGCTGAAGACTCTTAAACAGATCTGGGGGACGGCAGGACAGGTGGAAAGAAAGATGGACAGAGGGAAGAGATGGAAGAGTGCACAACAATCCAGGAGCAAATGAGATGGCAGGAATGCAGCACCGAAACAGGATGCGAAGAGGAGAAAGAGGAAGTAAAATTGAAAAACAGATTAGGGAGACACGGAAAAGGACTCGGGACAAGTCACGTTACAGAAACACACTCGGCCAAACATGATACACACCGGTCATGCACACACACTCACTCTGTGCCAGGGTGTATCCTGAGTTGGTAGCGGCTGAAGCTCCCATGTTGCTGCAGCCAGGAACCCCAGGACCTGCAGGGTTGAAGTTGAGGAGCGAGGGGAACTGGAAGGGTAGAGAAACAGGCACTAGACCCCCGAGCATCCCGAAACCCAGGGGGAGGGAGGGGGCCACTGAGCCCAAGAGGTTACTTCCTGAAGCTGAAGACACCTGTGGGAGAGAGGGAAACGCTTGGGTAATGCTGAGTAATGGGGGGGGGGGGTGGGTGCATGTTAAAAAAACACATACATTTAAATGTTTGCCATCGGAGTACACAATAACAAAACTGAAACTATATTTGCAAGCAGTTTTTCACAAAAAAAGCCTGCCTTAAAAATATTACTGAACAATTCCATCATAGCTGTTTGTCAGCCGAGCGTTCACTCATTTCTACTCATTTTGAAAAGTTGCACAACTGTTAAACATAAGAAATGTTGAATAGATGAAATGTCAACATATGAAATTTTATGAATTCATATTAAATGCAATCAATTGTAATAACTTCACCTTACTGGTTTACTGTATTTTTTAACAAATAAAAGCAGCCTTGTTGACCATAAAAACACACCAGTCTTGCTGATCCCAAACTTCTGAATGTAGTTGAATAAAACATGAGTAAGGCCACCTCCGTTTGCTTCCAGGTAAACCCATGTTAATATCTTAACCATCTCATTTATGTTTTGATTCAGGTCACTGTGTTCTACTGAAAAAACACAGAATATACTGTAGAGCTCACAGTTTGACAGTGAATGTAGTGTGGAAGTTCTCTTTACTTTAAAGTCAGCTGTGAGAAGAGTTTGCACAACAAAATCATTTTCTTTAAAGAATGGCAGATAAAACACTTTGTGATGTCAAATCAATAATATTGCATCAAATACACTTTAAAAGCACATTACTAAAAACCAGAAAAAAAGTCAAAGTTTAGAGTAAAACAAAAAACAAAAAAAACACCTAAAAATAACTTCTAGCCTCTGAGTGGAAAAAAGCTCATGGGCATTGGAAAGCACATCACAAACAAAGGCAAGGTAATGATTAATGACTAATGATTCTCAGCGAACACAAATACTGATTAACTAAGTGCCTGACTACTGAAGCTACTTTGCATAAAAACAGCCAGCAATCCCATACATGTAAAGTGCTACCACTCAGACATTTCGTTTAAACAGGTCTGGAGTGGACGAGGCTGCGGGACTCACATGTGACAGATGAGAGGAGACCGGAGGAGAGGGCAGGCTCATGGCTGATGCCCGACTCGTTGTAGACTTGGCACTCTGACTAGTCCCTCCCACTGGCCTCTGCCGCTGGCTGTGATTGGCAGGGACTGCTGAAGGGGAGGGGCTACCGTCCTGGCACCCTACAGACAGGGATGAGGCCATCGGGGCGGTGCTGGTGGTGTTTGCGCCACCGGTGGATGGACTACTGGATTTGTGTCCACCTGCAAAACTGTAACTGGCCTGTCCTGACCCGGATCTGACCACTGCGGTTCCTTGTGTGGTAAACTGCGGCCTGAAGGTTGGACTCTTGGGGTTGTATTGGTGCGAGCTCGGGATCATTTGAGGTCTGGGATGGGTGAGAGAAGGAGATGAGGAGGATGACGAGGGTGAGGATGAAGGAGGAGGAGTAGGGGCAGGGGGTCGTGGTGTGAGTTTGATAACAGGAGAGCTGCTACTGTGGGAAGACTTGGTGAGCGTGGCCTGCATGGGCGTGATGAAGTTTGACTGGTTGTGTGGCATTGATAGTAGAGAGGAAGGAGAGGAAGTGGCCGGAGGAAGAGACTGCTGAGGACTCTTGGGATTCATCTGAGAGGGATGAGTGTTCAGACGAGGCTGCTGGGAAACCACGGGACCGCCACCAACAGTAGTGGATTTGTTAGCACAGTTTTTTGTTTGTCCAACAGGTGGCGGAGTCTGAACCAACTTCACTCCCATTGCCCCAAATGACCTCTGCTGCGGGGGCAAGAGGGGCGAGGCCGTAGGGGGCGGACGGGGTTTTGCAGACTGCGCCGTGCTCATTCCTGAAATACCAGCTCTGTGAGTGGGCGTTCCCAAGGGTCTCTGCACAGGCCCGCCATTCTTTAGCATCCCGAAGTTCTTGCCTCGCATGGAGGAAGAAGGAGACGAGGCGAGCGGAGAGGAGAGGGAAGGAGAGGTAGTTAGAGTGCTCATATTCGCCTTTGAGATACCAGAAGACTCTATTTTTGCTGGAAGGGTGGAATGTGACAGAGGTGAGGAGTAGTGGCTGACTCCAGAGGAGGATCTGG
The DNA here is from genome assembly GCF_023724105.1 of Carassius gibelio. NCBI lineage: Eukaryota > Metazoa > Chordata > Actinopteri > Cypriniformes > Cyprinidae > Carassius > Carassius gibelio. The sequence goes on along the minus strand of NC_068401.1, from coordinate 25,005,970 downwards.
GGACACTGGGAGAGGAGGAGGCGGGAACGCCATTGTTTGGCGTCAGTCCCTTGGCAGCGTTACTGAGGAGAGCGAGTGCTTGGGAAATGGAGTCTAGAGAGTTAGCGGCCAGATCCTCATCCAGGGAATCCGAGAGGCAGATGAGTTCAGAGGGGGAGGAGGGCGGCCTGCATGCTGGGGCGGGTAAGGCAGGCGAGGCCGAGGTGGATCCAACACCTGGAGCGGGTCTCTGTGTCCAGCTGACGTCCTGGAGCAGATGTCAAATACAGAACCACAGTCAACAGGAGGACATAGAAAACTGATGAAATTGCACCATTTGAAAATATGGATGTCATGGTGGAAACCTGGTTCAAATTTACATACCATCATTTTGGCAGCTTTTGGGGTTGGAACGATCCTTTTCTTGCCCCTGTTAAAAAACAATTCAGCGATGACAATGACATCAGTGATCACAATGACATAATCAGTGGAATAAATAATGCATCTGTTCAGACAGTCAACATTTGCATGGCTTGAATCCAAAATATTGCACTTTTGCAATTATACTCACATGATGCCCAGATAAAACTAGTACTTGGTGATCACAAACAGGATTTATTAGAGGAACAGTTCAGAACTGGCTCTCTTTCTCTTTACTCATGCATTTGGTGGTGTTTGATTAGCAAGACGGTGAATACAAAATCTGAACGGCTGTTTGAAAACATGTAAATACTGTTTGACCTCCTTTCTTCTCTCTGATAAGCAGGTGTCACAATCACAACGTTGCACAGGGCAAAAGCACATTTCTACTTTCTGTAAGTGCCACCAACAATCATTTTTGAGCCTCTGTCTGAAGAGACAGGTCAGATTTTTGTTCCAAAAATGTATGTAGGTGTGAACAGGTCTTAAACAAGAGATTATCCACGATCGCACTGCCCTACATCAAATCTGTTCGTTTTTAGACATCTGCAAAATTAAACCTTCAGTTTTTCACCTACATAATCTACTGTCGAATCTACTTCAAGAACATTGGTTGCTCATTATCTCAAAATCCACTTCTTGATGCCTTAATCCACATGAAGAACATCAAGGAAGAGAACATACACCAAGTTTTCCCATCCACCAGACAAAGAGCAGTGGAATTTGCTTCCTTATTTTCCATGCACTGCCAGAGATCAACTTAATTAAGTTACAGTGACAGCAACCCTCGAGTCATTATATATTTTGTGTGTTAAAATGAAAATGAAGCCTATCTTAGCACCGTATTTTTGTATTATGACACTAATTACATAACAATTAAGCACATTTGGTCTCAAACTCAACATTGCCATAGAAAAGCATTAAATGAAGTTCAAGTGACTCCGTTAGGGACTAATGTTAGGTTATGCGTGCTGTCCTTTAGGTATGGGGACATGAGAGACCACTCACAATACCTATTAATATTTCAGGATGTCTGCCATCAACTGAAATTAGAAGGCCATCTATAGCAGGGGGTGCTAGAAATAGAACATCTCAAGGAAACTTTAGAAAGGGGAATGCATCACAATTTACAATACTGTTCAAGTAAACAAAAGAAAATAAATAGCATAAAAATGTAATAATGTACAATGCCATTACAAATCCTTATTTTTTTCTTTACATAAAACCAATTTTTATTAACCAGCCCAAAAAAAAAGAAAAAAGGTTCAAATATTCAGAATATCGGAATTATACATTTCCTGTATTTAGACACTTAAGTTAATAAACCATCATTAGTATGATCGCTTGCACACTCTGTTGCTAGTCTTTAGCCAAATCAGCAACTCACCAACGGTATATAATTTTAGACCCAGATATATTTGCATTCACATTAAACTCATTTTATATGCTATATAGAAACTTTGCTTTGCATATTACTTTGCTTTGCATTTTTATGCACACCTGTTAAAAATAGATTTGAGTTTAAGATGGACCCTTTGTATACGACCATGTGCAATTAATTCAGAACGCGGCAGCAAGATTAATTTTTAATGAGCCCAAAAGAATACACGTCACAATTGTTTATCAATTTGCACTGGCTTCCAATAGCTGCTCGCATAAAATTCAAGTCATTGATGTTTGCTTACAAAACTACCACTGGCTCTGCACCCATTTACCTAAATTCGTTACTTCAGACTTATGTGCCCTCTAGAAGCTTGCGTTCTGCAAGTGAACGTCGCTTGATTGTGCAATCCCAAAGAAGCACAAAGTCACTTTTACAGATTTTTAAATTAAATGTTCCCTTCTGGTGGAATGACCTCCCCAACTCGAGTTCTAAGCCATCTTCAAGAATCGGCTAAAAACCTTTCTCTTCCATCTTTATTTGACCCTCTAACTTCAATAATTCTATTCTTAAAAGAAAAAAAAAAAAAATCGAACTACCTTTCTAATCTTTTTGTATTCTTTTTTCTTTTCATTTATTATGCAATTGTATATGTATGTGTGTGTGTATGTGTAAAGACCTCTAACTAGCTTGCTCTATTCTTTTATTTTTTATTCTGTTTTCTTTTTATTTATTATATTAGTTAAAATCCCATGCTACGTGTACTGTGTTAACCTAACTGAGACTTGTTATAGCACTTATATATCATTGCTCTTTTTGATTGCTTCCACTGTCTTCATCTGTAAGTCGCTTTGGATAAAAGCGTCTGCTAAATGAATAAATGTAAAATGTAAATGTAATGTGCAAAAACTAGCCTAAAGAGACTTGACATCTTTCTCTTTTCCCCACTATGCATGCTCTATATGGTGACTGCAAACATTAGTGTAAATATATATGAAGAGGTTGATCTACTCACAGTCCAGTGAGGTGACCATGTACCGCACGACTCTCCTTAAAAAGCATCCTGAAAAAAAAACACACACAAAAAAAAAAAAAGGAATTATCTAGTTGCACGCTATTACTAGAAGAAAGTGTCGTTAGCATGCAGTCGAGCACACACCTGGTCTGCATCCAGCCTTTGGGCCAGAGTGGCTTGACTTCATTCTCCATGAAGGCTTTGAGATAGTCCTCCACAGACAGAGAGCACTGCTCCAGCTCATAACAGCTCAGCTTCACACGCACCAGGTTACACAACAGAGTCCTGGGAAAAACAACACACATGCACATATTTACACGCCAACCCTTGATTTCTTACACTGATAGTCTATTGGTGGCTCTGCTTCATTATATGTCTAAACCTGAGTTTGTCATCCCAGATGAACTTCTTCCTCGGTCCCATCACCCTCTTTCCTGGCTTCTCTTCATCATCATCCTCCGATCCGTTCTTCTCTCCATCTTCTATCTGCTGCCTGTGACACACATGCACACAGTCAATCTCATAATATATATATATATATGTGTGTGTGTGTGTGTGTGTGTGTGTGTGTGTGTGTGTGTGTGTGTGTGTGTGTGTGTGTGTGTCCACGCAGTCCATTCCACTAATCTAAACAAGCATACCATGAAAGCAGAAAGAGGCATTAAGTTGGGAAAGTTTAAGCCTTACTTAGCTGCAGCTTTTGCCATGCAGTCCATGTTATATCTGGAGATCTGCTCTGGCATCACGCTACACACGGCGAGTTTGAGCTTTAACAGAGGCGTGCGCAGACGGTCATCCTGAGCAAAGAGAAAGACGACACAAAAACATTTGAGAAATGTATGCGGTGTTGGGAAACTGATCGATCTAAATTATAGCCTGTCATAATTTAAAGTAGTTCAAATACAGACAAGTTGATCTGTTTGAAAATTGCTGCACCAAATGATAGCAGCATTTACCAGCTACATTAAAGCGCTTCAAAGTCTGCTGAAATGATTTTGCAATCAGAATCAATCATCTGGCGCAAAAACGATCATACTATCAAAAATAATAGTGATTTCTGGGTAACAACATTAAATGCTTTATGAATTATAGTCCTAAATTATAAAATTGTTATTACTATTAATTACGACTACAATCTTGACCATTGTGAAACTTAAAAATAAAGAGGACGGAATCACATTTATGTCTAAATATTAATTATTCTAGAAAAACAAAGTCCAAGTCTTAAAGTATAGCTATAAACTATTAAAGTGAATTTGTGTTATTACAATGTTATTATTAAACTGAAACATTATGCTACACTATTTAAAAAAAAATGGCACAAAATGTAGTACTTTCCGCTACATAAAAGATCCTAAAATCTCTACAGTGTATGGTATAGTCCTTCACCTGGATGTTGAGGCTGAGTTTCTTGAGCCGTTTTAGTAGCGCCTCCTTGTTGCAGGGCACAAAGGCTTCGAGGTGAGAGTACACCTCAGAACGAATGTTTGCCGGCTGCTCCTGAACCTGCAGCTCGATACTGAACGAGAAGAAAAATGATCAACGGCAAGAAACAACAGACTAGGAGGAACTACCACCAGATTTAACAGCTGAATGAGAAGACGCTGAGATCTGACTTACTCCAGCAAGATATTATTCATATCCAGAGTGAAGAATTTCTTTCTGCCTTCTTGATCAAATTGCCTCGATGCCTGAGTTCAAATAAATAAAACAAAAATCAAGTTAGGCTGGAAAATGATATTACTGTCAGAACATGAAGTCCCTGAAGTGTTTTTACATGGGAAGTGGATTTGTGGGTGTATATTTGCTCTCTTGCTCTCTCTCTGTAACTCTATAAATTTAACTTCAAAGTTGGATGTAATGCAATTTATATAACAGGTAGCTATCTCCAAAAATACTCAGTGGCCTTTATTCTTATAAATTCATCTGCTCTCACAGAACAGGCTGGAATAGATTTGAAACTACTTTCTGATGCAATATCATACATTTTATTCTTAGGTCTACTTATAACATTAGTAGAAGTCATTTCGAAGACGTCTTTGCTCATGCAGGGCTGTGAGTCTGCCCCAGCCTTCAATAGCAATCACTTAACAAATCCTGCAATGCATTGAGAGACATTCACAAAACAGACTGTGCTCAGATGTGTCTGAAGCTGATCAGATCAGACTGAAATCATTAGGGATCTTGTTAAAAATAAGCCAACATTACAGACATAGACAAGAGCTTTTTGTTCATCGTGGAATGAATATATGGGTTTTGAGCTCTTAAAGCCCCCGCTATAAATAATTAGTGTTTTTTTTTTCATGACATGACTGTGTTTAACTGACATGAGAGCAACTCACAGCTCGGAGGTCTTCTATGCGCTTGATCAAAGGGGCTGGAAGACCATCGGGGAGAGGTGGAAAAGAGAGGAGACCACCCTGCCCTCGATTCAGTCCCCCTCCTCCAATCTTGTGCCCCAACGATGTACCCAAGCCAACCTGTCCATTCTCTCTGGCTGATGGGGGCATCTGGGGCCCTGCGTCCAAAAAACTAAAATCCAGGTCACACATGAGATCTTGAAGCTCGCTTTCATTGGCCGAACTAAACAATGACATCATGGCGGGGTCAGCCGTCAGGTCGGCTAGTGAAAGGTCATTGTTGTTGGTGTTGATTTGGAGATGGGAGTTGTGCAGTAAGTTGTTGGAGTTGGGAGTGTTGGTGAGACCAGGCCCCGGATGAGACGCACTGGCGTCCAGTTTCCGCATCTCTTCCTTCTCTCGTGTGAAACGGCGGAGCATTGCAGCCAGACAGAGCGAATCCTTCATCAGTTTCTTCCTCTTCTTCTTCTCAGGGCGATGAAGGCTCAGACCAGACACTCTGCGAGCAAACATACAACGGATTAAAATGCATTCATAATGAGCCAATTCACATCAACTACACAAACAGCTTGGTAAAGAAACACTTTGAAGAAAACTAATTCTTACCCTTGTTTAGCTACTTTGTTCTTCCTGGGTTTTTTCTCCTCTATACTGGTTGCATCTTTCTTCTTCCTTCTTTTTATCAGTGGTTCCTCTCCATCTCTCATCTACAACCAGAAAGCACTTTATTAAGACAATCGTCATAAATGGAGTTTTATGAAAAACAAACTTTTAAAGGGATTGCAATTTTGCCCTTATTCACCCTCATGGTGCTTTAAACCTATACGATTTTATTAACCGTTGAAACACAAATGAGGATTTTATTTCATTGAAACGTAAAAGATTTCTGTCCTGCCACCAAAACTTAAAAAAAAAAAAAAAAATTCTATATTATAAATTATAAATTATATATATATAATTTATATTATATATATATAAAATATATATATAAGCATATGATTAAAGTGATTTAATCCAAGTCTTCTAAAGAGACACAATGACTTTACATGATAAACAGATTTATTTTAGGCTTTTATTCACATACCGCATGTGAAGGAACCACGATTGAGCTTTTGTTTACCATATTTGATGAGGTCTGAATTAAATCCCTTGATCAAAGCGATCACATGTCTTCTGTATAAAACCACTCCATTCATACGGATTTCATTTGTGTTTTAAAAGATCACCAAAAGCCTTATGGGCTTGCAACGACATTCGGATGAATTTCTTTGAAAATCTTTGAGTGAATGGTCTCTTTACCAGGTCTATATATCATTTAGGTGCCCTGTTTACACATGGTAACAGCATCCGTCTGGGGTGATCTGATCACAAGCGTTCGGTAGAGACAGAAATTATAAATAGAAGTGAAAATGGGGTTCAAACTGTTTTGTGATCTGGCCACTCAAACCACATCTGAACAAAGTGAACTGTTTTAAACTCTGAAGATTTCATTCACCTTAATCTGATTAATTTATACACATACACCCGTTTGTGGAAAGATTAAAATTAAAACATGCATTCGGGAGCAACAGTATGTCAATTCTTTCCTTTAGCACAGAAAGAGAAATCAGAGATCCTCCATTTGACAACATCAAGTGGTCAAACGAGATATCTCTAACTGACCGGATCAATCATGATGGGCATTAATAACCTGGTGTGCACAGGGTCATTTGACAAAAACAAAGTCAACTCACCCTGGATTTTTCTTCTTTGCCCCCATCCTCTCCCTCAGAATCTGAAGCAGCTCTGAACTGCAAAGTACCCGTATTAATGTAGAATCCACCGAGCTTGGTGGTCAGAGAGGCTGGAACAAGCTCATCATACTGACAGGAAGAAGACACAATGATTTACAGAAGTATTATGCTGATTGTTGTCTGCATTTCTGAGGTTATGGCAAAAAGGACTCCGCAACCACACATTTCAAATCAATCCATAAGGTAAAACTATCCATCACTGACTTCAATATGAATGGGGAAAAAAAACACCCCTCAAGTTCAGAGAGCAATGAGGCCGAGTCGGTAAACAGCATGTTAAATGCCAATCGATCATCGCCATAGTGATGTCTGTCTGTTGCCATGGCAAGTGCCCACTCACAGCTTCCGAGTTGTCTATGAAGGGGTCACTCTCATCGTAGCCGAAGCCAATGTCAATCAAATCCTGCATCCGATCTTTCCGCCTCTTTTTCCCTGCGTTACCCTGTAAGGACGTCGGTGGTAGCGGCAACGTGACCTTTGGCATTTGAGTGCCCACACATTTGAATATGCAACTTAAAATCATAGAACAACACTCACGTATTTGCTTTCAAACTTTTTGGCCAGTGCCTCGACCTCCCGACGTTCTCTCTCATCATCATTAAAGGGATCGTTGGGGTCCAGGGAAGACTTAGTATCTGGTGGATTTTTCTTGGCCTGTGAAGCGAAAAAATTAAGTAAGGCTAGCTGGGACAATTCATTTTTCCAATATGGATGGGTGGATCAGAATGAGTACAATGCATTCTCGATCAATATTATTAATAATGGAAATAATTTCCATTCAAACTTAAAAAAAAAAAAATTATATTCCACCCAAAAATTACAAGTAAAAAAGGTTTCAGAATTGCCTCTATGCCAATTTCAGTTCCCACTGACTTCTATTGTTTTTTGTTGTTGTTGTTGTTTGTCCATACAATGGAAGTAAATGGGAACTGAAAGTGCCTTAGGATTAACAACATTCTTCAGAATATTATATTTTGTTTCACAGAAGAAAGTAGGTCATACAGGTTTAAAATTACATTTTATTTTCTCATTTTGGGGTGGACTATCTCTTTTGGGTCCATTCACACTAAGGCCGAATGCTATATAGTTTTAATTAATAATCGTTAGAATTCTACAATAGTAGGGAATTCCACACCACAACTATTAAAAAAAAAATTACAAATAGGAACAATATCAATGGAATCGCTTTCAAGAACACTTTAAAGACAAAGACAGCCAATCAGAATCCAGAATTAAACCTGCAGAAAACAACTGCAACACATGCTCATAATAAACAGATCTACCTTTTATTCAGTTTGAACTGGTATTGCTTTAGACTCCATCTTCGTGTTGTGTAGCAGTAGTATTATTATCACTGATATTATTAATAGCAACCTAAAATGACACCAATGATCATGTGATATCAACATGAAGACTCCCATGAGGTGGCAACCCACTTCATGTAGAACAAAACAGCTTACAACACAGATAAATCCAGTGAGTACACATCAATTTAAATGACACTTCTAAAAAAAAAAAAAACATTTAAAAGCAAAACATTTTTTAATTAGCAAAAAGTGCGCTTTTAAGAAAACAAATCATCTGACATATGTCAAAGGCCAGGCCTACATTCATAAAAGTTACAAGAACAGCACTTAGCAGCAATTCAGCTCTGCTTTATTGATACTGTGCTCACGGGGGTCACGTACTCAACAAAGTGCTCTAAAGTTTATGAGCAAAGAGGACAGACACGCGTCATGAAAAATTAAATCTAAGTTACTTCTCACTCTATCACAGCATATGCCACACTTGTCACTCAGTAGAAGATCCCCTGAAGAGGACTTTATTTCTGGACTCCACTGCTAACAGGCTAATGCATAAGCAAACTCAGCAAAAACAAGCAAGCGGTGGATTTTCGATAACAAGTAATGGTTTAACCAGTACTCTCTCTTCACTGAAGTGATCGGGATAGTTACTCTGTACCTGTTGAGACTGGATGAGCTCGCTGTAGTTGAACTCGGCCGAGCACTGCTCGTTAGGCTCGGACAGACACAGGTTGAGGCGCACGGTCTTCCCTTTGGGCTCTTCACCGTCTCTCTTCCCGATCAAAGCCCCGCGGTCACCCGCTGCCGTCACCCCGGTCTCCATCATCTTCGTTTTGCCGTCTCTGTCAAAACTCATCTCGGCGGCTTCGTCCTCCTCCAGTCGCCGTCTCCTGCCCTCCGCGCCCGGACCGCCGGACAGGGTGACAAACTGCACTTTTCTCGGTTCGGCCATTTGGATGTTCAGTGCTCTTGGACACACACTCGCTCGCTCGCACTCAGCGGCAGGGCTCGACTTCGCCAAACAACTTGATTTAAAGAGCTTCAAGCCGGGTGGAAGCGGCGCTCGGAGGCGGTTCTGGTGCTACAGTCCCCTTCGCGCCTCACGGGGTGTGCGTGGGAAGGGATGGCCGGGTGAAGATTGATTTTGGAGGCGCAAGCATCCTCGGTCGCTTCACTCGGGGGACTCAGGAGCTCCGAACAGCCATCTTAGATGAGAGAGAGTAAATAAAAGAGCGCAGACGAGCGAACTGAGCCTGCGCACACACGGACACCGGAAACGGCATGCGTGACGGAGTGGGCGCCTTGGCCAATCAGAGGACGCCGACGGCGGCAGCGCGTCCAATCAGAGGCGGGCCTACAGGCTACAGACGCTCTAATGAGCAATTAGAGATGTTACGGTAGAAAAAAAAGGCTTCCCCTTGAAATTGAACTAATACGTAGATATGGAACTAATAGAGGAAAGTGGTTTAAGGTGTTTCCTAAAGGCGCTTATCATATGTTGAGAGGTTCTGTTGTTTTGATTTAAATAGCCCAGGAGATGTAATGGTAATGCTTGACAATAACGTTCCATTAATGCATTGATTAATATAACTAATAAACAATACATGTTACAGTTTTTATTATTATTTGTTCAAATTAATAAAAACACTATTTGTTTCCATTTTAGCTGAAGTCCTTTTAATAATACGAACAGAGACAACTTTTGATTTTAATAATGTATAAGTAAATGTCAAAATAAGATTTTCATTTTTTACTGCACTTCCTTTTAAGGTGTCATTGTTAGAGTGTAATTATACATTTAGGGAGTGTATGGAGTAATATCAATTAACTCTTACTATATGGTTAGGGTTTGGTTTAGGGTTAATTGCATGTAATTATGCATAATCAATTGTTATTATAATACCAAGAACATGTAACATGAGTAACAAGGACACCTTAAAATAAAATGTTTCTTCGTTGTTAGTTCATGTTAACAAATGGTTCCTTATTGTAAAGTGTTGCCAATAAAAATACAATATAATTTTGATGCAATAACATATTCATTTTTCAGATTTTTTCTGTTAGTTAGTCACAGCCTGATTGGAAACAATTTAATTGGCTTAGTCATTGACATCACTTGCTCCAAAGGTGTGAGCTAGATAACTATAACACAGATGAATCTTCAGAGCACCGTATACAATTTTATAAAACCTGTCAAATTAAGACAATTGTTGTTCCCAAGCCAAAACAATTAAAGTTCATGTTGCCACAAGTATGAAAAGATGTCAACTTTATTTGTTGCTTTGTCCATCTCACAAAAAACATTGACTGACATGGATACATTGTAAATATAGTTTCCCCTTTCTGACAACTACTAATTAAAAAAAAAGATATGATTCTTATAATCAAGTAGATGTTTTAGTGTGGCTGCACTTATTGTAGCTTTATAACAGCATGAGATTGTTTTTCTTTCTAAGATGCATCTTAACTATTGTATTCATCACAAATTTTGTTTACAGACAAACAAGCATAAAGATACCATACAAAAAAAAAAAATATATATATATATATATATATATATATATATATATATATATATATATATATATATATATATATCCAATAATAACTACTACAGTGTGTTAGCACATACGTAAATGCGATCAGAGAGCCACTCTGTTGTCTTTGGCCCATTTCTTCATGATGCGGATGATGTACTCAACTTGTGGGTTGCCAGTGCTCTTCAACATCGGCAAAACCTCCTTCAGTGTCTCTCTGAAAAGAAAGGAAAGAAAATGAATCTATATAATATACTTGGGTGAGCTATGGCTGTCTATTATAACCCTATAAAGTCTACTGTATCATATTTGATACATACATTTCTAAGGCCCCTAAATTATCAATATGATCAAAACTGTTGTACACAGTTAACTAAACTCCTCTGTTTATACTCTTTTAGTGAGTAAAAATGGACCTAAAATGGTCCATCTTCAGGTTGTGGTAGCTGTGACTTGTGACTGATTTTTATATAGCAATCATAAATATTTATATATTATTAGTGATATCTTAAGATGAACACTTAATAGATGGAAACAACTAACTGTTAATTGATTACGCACCAATCTTTTTTCTTTTTTTTTTTAGATATGAGTACAAATATGATACATCAGACTTTTAAGGAATGTTTATTTGTACATCTCTCGGACATCATAGTAGTGAATTGTATTGTATGTTTTGCCCCGAAATGAAAAGACACCAGAATGTCATCTTTTTTCGACCATATAAATACCAGCAACTGCACCACAATGCTCATTTTTGCCTGGCTCGGGCCTGAATAAAACAGCTGTTTTTTTCCTCCTCTAATGTGACTTCTTTATTTTTCACTTTATCATACTAAATGAGCCATAAAAGCCTGGTGTATCAATTATGATTTCTCCAAAAAAAAAAAAAAAGCAGATATGGAAATGTCATAATATTTTGCATAAAGGTGTAATAAACGATTCAATTCAATTAAAAAAAAACAAAAAACTTTATGACTATTATTTCATATGTCAGGCATTATTGGATTAAATGTAGAACAAATAACTCTAATTTTATGAATTTAGTTTCATTACCTTAACCAAATAATAAAAGCCGTTAAATTGCATTTAACACCTCATTCCTCAGGCTTTGGTTCATACCTGGACTCTCGGCCTGCCACGATGAGCTGGAAGATCCCGACACAAGCTCCACGCTTCCCCTCCCAGTACTCAGGGTTTTGATCCAGTCTCTCCAGAGCATCAAATGCTTTAGCTGCATAATAGAACTGCCCCATCTGAAAAGAGCTCACAGAATAAATAGAAATAATCGAATGAAACCTTCAGAAGAAAAAAACACAACAAGCAGAATCAGGGCTGTAGAAACTTATGTGGGCTGAACAAATATCAACAGTAAATGGTTATTTCACTATGGCTAGCACTCTACGGTTTTTAATACACTGCCTTTATTAAGAAACAATTAGTACCCAGCTGATATATGAATGAAAATGTGTTCAGAATCTGCACCTTGTAGCAGTCGTTTGCGATGAGCTGCAGGAGGCTGAAAGGGTCAGATGAGGTTTCCAGTCTGAGATAGAGCTCCCAGGCCTGTCGAGCCTTCTGATTCATAATGTCTAGAACACAGGAGGGAGGATGACATCAGACAGAGAGGTCTCATGCGTCTACAGAAATGAATTATCAAAAAGAGTTGATGTGTACAAGACGCTTCCAAAGACCATTACAGTCATTCATCTTCACTGAGGTCAAAACCGAATTGTACTAGCCCAGAACATGAGATCTGTCGGATATTGTTCAAAACGTTCAAAGACATATAGGAAAACTTACAGCAGCGCGCCAACCAGCTCAGGTAAACATAATCATTCTTGATCTTCTCATTCTGGATGAGCAGGAACACCTGTTCACATTCAATTCAGGTTTAGTCGCACTACTTGCAGAAGGTTCCTTAATCTTAACTACTGAACCACGGTTGTTGTGTACCTCTTCAGCCTCCCTGTAGTTTCCCAGGGCAGCCTTGGCCTGAGCGTAGTTAAAGTTGAATGCGTCGTCATTGTAGAAGTAACTCTGCAGGGAAGCAAGAGGGATATTAATAAACTGATGTCTTTAATGCTTCTGCTTCCAGTCCAAACACTCTGATGTGTGTAATACCTTGACTGAGTTGAGATATATAAGCACATCCTCAAACTGTTTCAGCAGGAAGAAGCAAGAGGCCATACACTGCCTGCCGGGTATCGTGTCTAATAGGAAGAAAATAGATCATTATGTTAATAGATCATAAAAATCATTTATGTGCTATGTAGCTAAATTAATAAATAAGTAGATAGATAAGTAAATTCATAAATCCAAGAGGTACAAAATGAACACTTAACAAGTGCCTCATTTAACAAAGCTATTTTATCAGAGATTACATATTTATTTATTTTCTTTACAGAACTTCCTGTTACACTTATATTAAATATACCTTTTTTATTTTATTTTTCAGAACAACAGTAAAATTGCAATACTAATATTCATTATTTCTCTCTTGTCAAGCGTTAAACCGCAGAGCTTTTATTTTTGCAAAAAAGAAATAAATAAATTAAATTAAATAAATTAAATATATGCATTTAGCAGACGCTTTTATCCAAAGCGACTTACGGTGCATTCAGGGTATCAATTTTTACCTATCATGTGTTCTCGGGGAATCAAACCCCCAACCTTGCGCTTGATAGCGCAACGTGCGACCAATTGAGCTACAGGAACACTAAATAAAAAAATAGACCTCAAAGCTTCTATTTTGTTGACAACAGATTCTCATAACAAATTTAGGGATATGATATTTGTCACTGAAAACATCAGCTGCTCGCGTGTAAATGAACACAGTGCTGCGCTTCCAGCAATCATCGGTTTAACATGAATCACACAAATGGATAATTATGGCTTCAAAATAACCGTTTTTGCAGTCGTACATTAGGGAAAACACCATTTTAATAAAAAATATTTATAAAATAATATTGGATTTTCACCATGTCAGGTGCAAATTACATTTTGTAGTAAAACAGAAAGGATATATAAATGAGAGCCACTTTCAGTCTAGGATGAGACAGTTTGTGCCAAGAAAACAAACTCTGTCACTGGCTCCATTCAATACAACACAGGGGCCCAGCTGCTGAACCAGCGCTAATATCGTTATTGTTAGCCTAAACAATGATGTTACCGCATTCACTGGCAGAGCCTCCAACCAACTGGAAAAACTGCTGGGCGATTTTTAAATGGTCCCTCTGTGAAAATACACAAACATAGTTTAGGGAATTTTGGGGGGAAAACGTGTGCAAAGGCTTTGAGAGGAAATACTGTTATCTGATATGAATGAACCTCACGAACCGATCCGATATCTTGTCCCAAAGCAGCATTCACCACCCCCTTCAGAATATATTCCTGTGAACGACACCAGAGGATAAAATGTTATTATCACTGGATCCAAATTACAATGGATTTTAGACATCAATTTTCATGTGAGATGGAAAATGGTTAAATATGGTGGAAAATATGATTTGATGAGGTTATAATTATCAGTCCATTCATGCTCGTACTACAAAGACAATCACATCCCATTCCAGCAGATAAAACCCATTATAATCACTTATAAACTCTAATCCACTCACTGTCAGTCAGAAGGGGTGGACTAAATACCTGGGGTGTGGTGGGCTCAAGGTCTTTGATGAGTTTGTATGCCTCCTGAATGTCATCTAATGAGAGATGGTGAGGTGAATAACAAACCTGATAAGCCAGTCTCACTGTATCTGCTAAAGACAAGAGGCTACGCCTGATGGACATACCTTGTCTGAAATAGTAGATGACCAGGTTGAGTCTGGCCTCTGATATGACGTCAATCAGAGGAGGTAAAACCTGCAAGGCCCCCTCACCCCCACGAAACACAACCAGATTGTGCTGGATGAGCTCTTTAGCATACTGAAACGAGCTGGAAGAGATATCCATCAGGTTCTTCAACTCCGTCTGAAGAGTCAAGAAGGAGAAAAAAAGGTTCATTAAAGAACTTAAAACCACCTTTCATTGTCCACACACATGCATTTTATTTATTCCTTTATTATTTTTGACAACACGTTATAATTAATTAATATTTGAATGTTTTCATTTAGCAGGGACCCATTCAATTGATCAAATGTGACAGTAAAGACTTTTGCATTGTTACACAAAATTACTTCATAGTAGTGTAACTGACCTCAGCCGCTTTGCCATTGTAGAGTCTGAAGTGGTTGCAGGCTTTGAGGTTGAGAGCGATAGTAGAGTCGGGAATACTCTGCAGATACACGGCCAACACCTCCTGAGACACGTCATAGTAATCCAGCTTGTAGTAACACAGAGCCACATACACATTCAGGGCCAGAAATTCTCTGCAGGATTGGAGAGAGACAGATCATTTGTAAATACTGATGCTTTGCTGTACAAAGAAAGACAGTGTTGACATTTCATTGTATTGTACAAATGCATTGTATTCTCAAAGGTTCTGGTTCATATGTTGATGCGATCATGATGTAGTTCTGAAGCACCTGTTCTGTAGTAAGATGCGTTTGTAGATATCAATGGCCTCTTGGTAATGAGAGCGCATATAATGAATGGAAGCCAAGCTCAGCTGATCCTCGGTCACGTCCTCCAGGTTCTGATGGAAACCCATCAGCTTCTTTTCATCGCTGAACTTCACAGAGAAGAACAAAGCAGATCGTATCATCATCATTAGATGCACTACTGTAATAATGTCAACTAGGGAATTACATTTTATGAATAACTGACCTTATGAGCTAAATGAAAGAGCAGGCGATTCTGAAGTTGAGATTTTGACCCTGCGAAACAGGGAATTTTATCATTTTTGATTATGTGCTACAAAAAAAAAGTATGCATTTCTAAAAAATAAAATACAAATTCTGTTCTTTTTATAAACGGGCTGACAAAATCTATTACTGTTTCCATCAAAATATTATGTAGCACTGTTTTCAACATTGATAATGTTACTGAAACACTGAAATCAGCATATTAGAATTTACTGTACTTGAAAACACAGACTTGGTGAGCAAAAACACCTTACAGACCCCAAACTTTAGTTTACAGTATGTGAAGACAAACCTTTTAATGCCGCCTCCTCGGCCTCTTTATAAAGCCCCAGGAAAAAGAGCGAACAGCCCAGATACACCCAAACATCCACCGGACACTCCGGCCGCAAAGTGAGGGCTTTGTACTCCTGAGTTCATGTAACAAATAAGAATATGTAATGTTACAAACAACTCATTTCAAAAGACAGTCAGCCATAATGTCACACAAGCCTCGCTCTTTAAAGGTGATTCATTCCTTAGTCGAGCATGACTGACTGCATCCATCATCCTGGTGTGTCTGCACAATCTAACCTCCATTGCTCTCTTGTGGTCTCCCAAATGAAAGGCACAGAAGCCAATCCAAAGGTCTGCGTGCTCCACTGAAACGCCGCTGTTACGCTGAAACTGGGATTACAGAGTTCATGTAAATATCATAAGAGTTGTAATCTGAGATCCAATGTGCTTGTTTTTGTACCTCTAATAGAGTCAGGGCTCCCAAATAGTCTCGTTGGTTTAGATAATCCTCAAGTCTTGGGATCTTCTTGCTTTTATTTTTCCTTTTCTTCTCATTAGAGCTGGTGGAGGCTTCACCACCCACTGCAGGTTTCATCCGAGACAAGAGCTTCAGGACAGAAACAAGATACTGCTATCAGGATGTTCAACAGTTCAGATCAATTCTATTCATTTATTCTAATCATGTGTACACCTAAATATTTATTCCAGTTAGTGATCTCTCATGCATATCGTACATACCTATTTATCCACCCATTCACAGCAACACAGTCTTTAAGATAAATTAAGTTTAGTTGTTATAATAATAATAATAAAACTGTTCGTTTCAAGACATAACTAGTTCAAAAAGTTAAACTAATGACAGCAGAAAACGTAAAAGAAAAAAAGCACATTTTTAAAGTTCTTGAATTTATATATTCAATTATGCCAATAGAATGCCAACATAAAAAAACATTTATGCTTGCTTGCTCAAAACATTTTATTATGTGATTTTAATAATAACTAACGCTATATTATGTTGTTGATACTCACCATGGTGAGGATGCTTTACTGTCCACGAACACACGATCCTGAAACTGGGCTAGATTTAGCCCGCTATTTTACTAGCACACTTATCACCATAAATCATATAAAAGGAAACACTAGATTAACAAAATGCATCGATTTAGATGTAGGAACAGTATTTCTGTAGATAAAGTGAACTAGCCAGATAGCCTACTAGCTAGCATACATGCTAAACGACTATGTTTAGGTGTCCGTACAAGATATTTAAAAAAACTACGTTTGCTTTTGAACAAACACAAACGATACTACCTCCTGAATTAAATCAAATTATATATAAATGTGCTCGTCGTGTTGTGTTTAATGTTCTCTAGCTAATCTCGACTGCCATGTTTGGCGGCGCGGCATCTCGATGTTGCTAAGCAACCCATTCTTCAACAGATCAATGACAGAAGACCGCCATGTGATGGGATTCATGCGCATCTCTCTGACTTGAGTTTTTAATCAAAACGTGGTTAAAATATAACATATGGAAGGAAATATCTAAGATTGTCTAGCGGAAATACACGTATATGTGTTTATTTATTATATATAAAAAGGTTATATCTTTCATTGGACCCCACAGAAGCCCCAGTGGCCTAATGGATAAGGCACTGGCCTCCTAAGCCAGGGATTGTGGGTTCGAGTCCCATCTGGGGTGGAATGTTTTCGTTACCTTAAATACTGAAAAACGAAAATTATTTGAATCATACATATACCAGTAACAATATCCACGCAAAAGTGCTGATGTCAAATCCGGATCCAAAATACACTTTACGTTCTTAAACTAGGGTTTCTGCAGGTTTGGTACAGGTAAATGTAAAACCAAGCAACTCAAGTTTAACAAAAAAACGAGATAATATCCTGTAAATGTAATTATCTAGGAAGCAAGGTTAGTAACACTTCAGTTTGAAAATACAACTTCCAACCAACATACCTCTGTTCCCAACCACTAGAATATGAAAATAACTTTTACTTCATCTTCTGATCACACTAAAAATAGTGATCCTTGTCTTCTGTATTTTTGACGTTTTCCAGTGCAAATGTCATTAAAACGATAGGCTCAAGAAAAAAAAAATCAACTTTTATAGTTTATATTTGTAATAATGTATTTTATTAAGGTTTAGATGTTCAGATATTTGAATTGTAAAGCAAAAATACTGAGGTAGACATTTATATATATATATATATATATATATATATATGAATGCAACATTTGCCACACCATGACTTTGGATTTAACTTTTAAGGCCTTAGTTTGCAAAAGGTTGAATGAAGACTTTAATATCTGCAGAAAAACTGCAAATTCAGTTTTGATTTCATTGGTCAAACACCGAATCAAACATTCACTGAAGCTGCTACCTAATGCAATCGGTCAATCAAATGCCTACAAAACAAGCTTAATACGCAATACCCAGTTAGGGTTTATTGAACACTGTTCAGCGGACTATCCCTTCTTTAAGCCATTTCACATAAGACTTGCCCATCTGCATTTTTTTGGTGTCATTGCACACACTACATAAACTAGGCACTGTAATCAGAAAATAAGGCAAAAAAGAAACCATATCAGAAACGAGGTTTTAACCAACCAAATTTATTGATTTCACAAGCATGGTTAAGGCTTCTCTTAAGACCAGTCTGCAGTGCCACCGCCCCACTCTCCGGCCTGAGCCGTGGGAGCAGCAGACCAGTCCTCAGTCGCAGGCTGAGCACTCCAGTCCTCTGTTGACGAGACAAATTCTAGGTTACAACAATGTTACACACATTTTGTATCGTGAATTTCATGCTACTAAACAGCAAAACATTACCTGCAAACACCTCAGCTGGTGCAGCTTTGGCAGGAGCTAAGGTTCAGAAGAGTCGATTAGTTCACAATTTTCACGTTCAGTTGAAATAATTAAATTTAATTTCCAAAGTAGTTTGTATTTTGCATTTACCAACTCAAACAAGTCTGCTAGAAGCAGCTTACCCTCAATGCTAGCTGGGAACTGCTGGATGGGCACAGATGGAACCTGAACACCTTCAGACCAGTCAGCAACCTCAGGCTGGTTGAAGTCGGGCACAGGAGCGGTCCATTCTCCCTGGAACTCCTCCTTACCAACAGCCTTCTCAGCAAGGGCCTGCTCTTCCTTCTCAATCTAGGGGTAAAGCAGAGAAAGTGACAATTAGCACACTTTTAACAGTAAACATAGCAACACTATCAAGCTACACAAAGTGATTCTGAATATTGGTTTGTTGTTTTTAAATTAGACATCAGCTTTACAGCAGATACATTTTAAAAACACATACATACATATATATATATACATATATAAAAATTTAAAGTTGGGGGAAATTTATATCCAACTAAGAGTTTCTGGGTCCATATTACAAGTCCTTCAAATTTCAAAATTTGTAAGTACTAAAAGAGTCAGTCTAATATGACCGCTCAATCTTGTCTGGATGTAAACTGGTAGATGCATATATTTACCATGACAGGAATTATGAATGTGTGATTATTAGACTGATTCTGAATACGTGGATGAGAAAAACAAGCCGTATAAGAATATTTTGCATCATACCTCCTCAGGATCTCTGTAAAAGTACAGATCGGGCATGACCTCCCATGGGTGCTCCCTGGAGATGGTGCCCCTCATCCTCAGCACTTCTCTGGCCAACATCCACCACATCAAACCCACAGAGTGGGGACCCTAAAACAAAACATATAAAAGCTTATAACCAGACAGAACAAACACCACCTGCATGAAGAGTTTAGTTTCTGGTTAGTACCTTGTTGTTGCATGGAATGGCAATGTCGACGTATCTCAGAGGGGAGTCGGTGTTGCAGAGGGCAATGGTTGGGATGTTGACGTAAGAGGCTTCAGTCAGTGGCTGATGGTCAGCGCGAGGATCTGTCACGATCAGGAGGCGGGGCTCCCTGAAAGCAGCCTGAATCTGATTGGTGAAGGTTCCAGGAGTGAAGCGACCAGCAAACGTGGTCGAGCCAGTGGCAGAGGCGAATTTGAGCACAGCTCTCTGACAGGAGAAAACAGTCATGTTTAATATCAGTAAAATCAACAATCAAGTTCACAAAGAACGTATCCGGTATAAGTGAAAGAATAAAAGCATTGTGGCTCAGGTTACTATCAAACCCCAGTCATGGGGCAAAACCCTCATGGTGTTAGCGAAATCCCGGCCAAGTCACTCTAGCACACTTCCGACACCCAAACACCGACAGCAGTGCCAGGTTTTAATAGTGTGCCTGGTTAAACACCTCTTTGGATTTGTAATTTTGAGAATTTCAGAAAAATGCTGCTGGCAGTGAGTAGACATGGAGTGAGTGAATTACCTGGCCAGTGTTTCTGGAGGAGATAACGCAAACATCAGCTGGATTCTCGATGGCAACAATGGCACGAGCAGCCAACAGCAGTTTCTCCCAAGTCTTCTTTAGATTGATGATGTACACGCCTGCAGAAGTGCAAGAGTCAGCAGTTACAGAGGGGTCAGATCTTAAACCGTCTCCCAAACCCCCTTATGACAAAATATTTCTTAAAGCACCCCTGAGATTTTAAAGGGAAAGTTCACCCAAAAATTATTTATCACTCACCCTTACGTCATTCCAAACCCGACCCGTAAGAAATTAATTCATCTTAATTCTGACAGCTTTCTGACCCTGAATTCATCTTTGTACTATGCATCATGGGACTCTCACAAAAGCAAGAAAAGCTTTCCTTGTTGCACAAAGTTTTCTTGTAGTAAAAGGTCTTACGGGATTGAAACGTAATGTTGGGGGGTGGTTAATGACATTTTTGGGTGAACTATCCCTTTAAGTAAATATTCCCATAAATTAACAGGCTTTATTAGATCTGATATATAACACCAAGTCACATCGTTTTTTTAGTTTTCTTTGAACTACAACCCTGTTTTACACTTTTATATTAACTTTAATAGGATTTTAATAGTCAAACCACCTGCAGTTCCCTTACAAACCCTGTAAGTTACAGTAACTGACCAAGATTGATAAAGCCCCAGAAACGCACGTCGCAGCCATATCATCCTAATCTGCACTTCTTACCGTCACTCTTTCTCTTGTAGACGTACTGCTCCATCTGGAAGTCCAGGTTGGTTCCTCCCAGGTGGGTTCCTGCTGCCAGGAACTTCAGCACATCCTCCTCCTTCATCTGAAGGACATCCAGACCTCCGGACATCGTGACCACTTTCCCTGCGTAACGAGTTTAGTGGGACAGCTGGAAAGAAACAAAAGCGTAGAGAGATGGCTTAACGTGAGACTAGGAAATGACAAGGGGAATATGTAAGTTGGATGAATGTAACTCAGGTCGCTATCAAACCCCAGTCATGGGGCGCATCAGCCCTACTGGTGTTAGCGAAAACCCAGCTGTATCACTTTAGCACACTTCCGACACCCAAACACCAACAGTAGTGCGAGGCTTTAACGGTGTGCGTGATCCTCACAGAACGAAGCGCCATCTCGCACCATTATTAGCAAGTCAGACGCTACACTTTACCGCGCTAACTCACTGAGGAAACGTCAAAATGATTTCAACCATCAACTAAAAGAGACATTAAATGTATGTAGACTTTTGAAGCCAAACTACTCAAGTGGTAATTATTCTTACGATCGTCCATCAAGCGTGCTACACTGACTGCAGACGTACATGCGCTTCCTCGCGTGAGACTACACGTTGCGATTCGGGCCTTCGTATTTTTTTTTTTTGTTAAGTCTGACGCAAACTTCAACTTTAACATTATATTTGGTTAACATTGGTAATTATGGCCTTTACTGAAGTAGTTCGAATCAAATAGACGTTTAAAACTCGACAAAATTATAGAATTTATGCTCACCACGAGACAACGCCGTATGGAGTTCTGCGCTTCACGGCAAAAAGAGGGCGGGATGAGGAAATGACGTACATTATATACCCGAGTGTCCACCAATCAGACTGGAGGATTTCTTGAGTTTCGCTTTCCTTCCGTACCAACGTTACCCCTAGCGGCCGTGGAGGATTTCACATGCGTGACTTTTTTGGTGAAATGAAGTCGGGTATTCAAAACGTTGAAATTACTTGCTAATACAAGGAATGTATCACACACGCACACACACACACACACACACACACACACACACTCCATCAACAATATAGTGAATACAAATCATGGTCAATATAGTTAAGTAAAACTAAAACCATAATTTTGTAACTTGAAATTAAATAAACATAACCTGAAATATAATGAAAATACGTTATTTATATATTTTATTTGCAAACAAAATTCTTAATTTTCATTTAGTTTGGCTTGATTTGATATACTAAAACTAACCCCAAAAATTATTTAAACTTCATATATATATTTAATAATAATAAAAACAAATGACAAAAAAACAACAGAATTACTAAAACTTATACTAAAATTAAAATTGAAGATAAAAAATAATTCAAAATATTAATAACAAAATATAAAATAGTATCTAAATTGAACTAAAATAGAACTGTACCAGTAGGCAATGTTAAAAAAATACACATACATAAATTAAAAAAATAATCAGTACAATTGTAAATATTACATTTTAAATGAATTGTCTTATTTATTGCTCATTTTGACCATGTAAAATCCATCTAACAGCAGTACTAATGTCTAAAATCTGCATTCTGGTTTATGTTGGCTATTTGTTTTATATCATTATTATTTCCTTGGGGAGCTGGTTTCTGATAAACTGTATGCTTGAGTCATTTTGCAGCTGGGTAAATAAAATCAGACAGAAGTGAGGTCTGGTGTCTGTGTTATAATTACTGCTCTCTGTTTGACGCGTGTCACTGCAGTGCTTCAGTCCCTCTAGTGTCCTCATACCTGACCCATTTACACTGTCTGGCTGCATGTCTGGAGACTCTGAGCTGTCCGGCTGTCAGGGTTTATATCATCACCAGCACCCAGCAGAAAACAGAGAAGCAAGACCATTTTGTGCCGTGTTAACAGTTTGACATTATTTTCATGATTTTCACTTCACTAGTGTGATCAATCTCAATGACAAATGCTAAAAATGTAGTGTAGGTTACAAAACCACCTGAACAAAACAACCCTTCACAACCATTTATAAAACAGGGCAGATTTATTCACCTATTAACACAGGCATGACATTTGCAAATTCACATATTCTCACATTCAGACAAAATATCAACAATAATAGCCATAAGAAATGCTGAAGAGACGATACTGATTGTGTGATGGCAAAAGAGTATCTCCACAGAACAGCACAAAGCACAATGGCTTACAAAGCAACATGTGACCAACACACACACACCACTCAGATTCAGTTTGAATGCAGTCAACTTCACTGAATTTAAAGTGCTTTCACAAACTATATGCATTTAGCGTTCAGTTATAAACACTCTTAACTGATATAAAACTAGTGTATCACTTGGCTCTGCATGTTTTCCCAACTTCATACTATGGGCATCAGCTGCATTCTGAAGCAGATAATCTTGCGAATCTAATTCATTTTAATCAATGCAATTTAAAACAAATTGTTAACTGAATTGAATTTAGCAAACTAAATTAAGTTATAATTACTTGCGCAAATCAAATTGAAAAGACGTACATGGTAATAATGATTCTTGTAGTACAAGTCCTATGGGTTCGACACTGACCAGTGCACATACAGTACGAACCCTCAAAGACAACGGAGAGAACAAGAAACCCAAAGGCTTATGGGGTGAATTTCATGAAAACATGTTTACATGATATTAACCCCCAAAATTTAAAGAGGGAAAAATAAACAAAAAACAAACAAATTATATTGGCTTAAATCTAAATCCATTTCAGACTCATTTAGATTTTTGCACGATGACATTATTTACAAGACAATTAAGCATATTTCCCCTAAAATCACATTATTGTAATGCATCCCTGAAATTTATTTGAATTTTTTCTCCCTTTATTAAAGGTTTTATACTACAAATTATTGTAATCAGCCGATTAAAAAAACATTAAAGTCAGTACGACAAAGACTACCATGGTGGAATGAACTGACTACCCAACTAGAATGAAAATAATGTCACAATGCCAAAAATCCTAATAGTTCTATCTACGAATTTTAAGGGAGAACAACTAACCGGACATGTTTCTGGCAGACTTCCTAAAATTCACTACACCACACCATTGTGTCTTACAGTGGTTTTACACACGTCAACAAGACAAAATGTCAGTCAAAATGTCCAACAGCACATGAAGTATTGTAAATTCTCACTGATACGTTCCACTTCAAATATTGTTTTCTCAGGAACTGTAACGCTTGTTTCTTCAATAAATATTAAATGTTTCTCCAGGTCTTAGAAAGTCCCATTCAATCCAAATCCTAGCTTTGTCTGTCCCCAGGAGTGAGTATTCAAGAAAATAAAAACCCAGTGTACTGGAATGAACTGATAAAGCCATCCAGTCACACAGCACAGGAAATCACTAGAACAGCATAAATCATCGCATAGAGACGCGCAATTATAGTCGGAACGGAGTATGTTGGCGAGACAGTCATGTGTTGTCAGTTCAGTTTCTCAGCCCTGGAGTAACTATCGGAGCACTGGAGTATTATGTCAACATGTCTTTGTAAAACTAGTCTTAAACACACACTAAGCCTCATCCTTGACTAAAAATAATTTAACTCAGAGGACCATGCTTAAGAACGCTCTCAGACACTGGAGTCCACGGACTCATGGGTTTCTGAGAACCCTGCAAAGGTGGTCACTTTTAAGTGACACTGAGACATGTGGTATTCTAAGATAGTTGCCAAAAATGGGGATTTGCTTCCTGTGAAAGGAGTGTTTTCTTGTCAGCGGACAGCACATGATTCAGCAGTCTCTCATTGGTATTCTTCAGTGTGGACCCCTGTCTCAATATGCAGGCGTCAACAAGGCAGACAATGTGGCAATTTAGGAATGTCACGGGGGAACATCTCACTGCACCTGAACACACTAACACACAAAGACACACACACACAACCCTACGATTACCGGTACCCAGCCAACACTAGCTGCTTTTGTTTTGATCAAGCCTTCAAGGATAATAGAACGCCATCTTTTCACCATCCTCTGAAAAGTATAGACTCCTGCACTGGACACACACAGAATGAAGTCCACACATAAAGTGCGTCGGGTGTCTTTAAGACTTCAGTCCCATGTGTGCCATCAGCTGCTCGTACACCGTCCAGGCCATGGCTGCCATGAGGGTTCTCCTCAAAGAACGAGGAACCGCTCCTCGAAAGAACCCGCTCAAGCCATGCTTCTAAAATTAGAGAGAGAAAATGAGAATTAAAGTGATGCAACTGACTTTAATCTTATGACAAAACCATGACTAGATAAACTGTCACACAGTATGGAGTCCACACATAAGTGTGCCAGGTGTGTTTAAAAACTGATTTTTAGAAACTACAAAACAACAGTCTAGTTTGAAACAGAAAATTCAGCTGAAAATGATATTGGGTGGGACTTAATTTTATCTGCGAGCACTTGACTAGATAATGACAAGTGGAAACATGAAAGGATGTGATATTATAAGCTCATATTATCTTTCGGGTACATACAAGTCACTGTAGATGTAGAAATATGTATTTTTATTCAAAAAAGCTTATGCCAACAAACATTTTCGTTAGGAATAAAATAAATTTCGCATAAGGCAAGTAACATTTATTAAGAAGGTACATATGATACACTACAGTATGGTAAAATACACCAATTAATAATATTATGAAATATTACAGTCTAAAATAACTATTTTCTGTGTTA
This sequence comes from Carassius gibelio, assembly GCF_023724105.1. Lineage (NCBI taxonomy): Eukaryota > Metazoa > Chordata > Actinopteri > Cypriniformes > Cyprinidae > Carassius > Carassius gibelio. The sequence goes on along the minus strand of NC_068401.1, from coordinate 24,980,297 downwards.
ATATATTTTCAAATGTAATTGATTCCTGTGGGCAAAGCTGAATTTTCAGCATCATTACTCCAGTCTTCAGGCTCTTACAATCCGTCAATCAATCTATTATGCTTATTTGATGCTTCATTTCTTAAAAACATTTCTTATAATTATCAATATTATTAAAATGGTTTTGTGGAAACTGTGATAATAATTTTTTTTTCTTCAGGATTTTTTTGATGATTAGAAAGTTAAAAGCAGAATTTATCTGAAACAGTTTTTTTTTTTTTTTGTAACAAGGCTTTAGTTACTTTTAATCAAATTTAATGCATCATCCCTGAACAAAAATAAATAAATAAACAATAAACAAAGCAAATTACTGATCCCAAACTGGTATATATATATCATATCTAGTATTATATGTCATACAGTACCCTGGTCCAAAAAACCAGATATACGGGTCAATTTTTTGAAATTGAGATTTATACATCATCTGAAAGCTGAATGAATAATCTTTCCATTGACATACGGTTTGTAATGATAGGACAAAATTTGGCTGGGATATAACTGTTTGAACATCTGGAATCTGACGGTTCAAACTAATTTAAATATTGAAAACATTGCCTTTAAAGTTGTCCAAATTAAATTCTTAATGCATATCACTAATCAAAAATCAAGGAAATTTACAAAATATATTTTACTTAATATCCTAATTTTTTTTTAATCATTTTGACCCATACAATGTATTGTTGACTATTGCTACAAATATACCTGTGCTACTTAGGACGGCTTTAGTGCTCCAGGGTCACATATATGGTCATGTAAATAGTAATGTATTTCAGGAAATTGAGTGAATTTTGTTTCACGCAGTTTAAAATAACATTTTGTATTTAAAAAGACTTCTAAAGGACACTAAAGGTCAAAAGATATGATTTATCCTGTGATGCTTACCGCATAAACGTGCCGTACAGCGTCACTGGTCTTGGGATACAACGCTGGGCTCACTTGCATGTGGGTTTTGATCACGTCTGCTGGCTGAGTGGCAAGAGAGGCCAAAATACCAGCCACCACACCACAGCCAAAATTAACCAGTGGGACAAAGGAGGACGAGCTGATCTCTGAGTGCGTAGGAGAGAGAAGACTTCATTACACAATGCCATATCCTCAGATCACATCACAATCATGACTGATCAGAAGCTCACCCTCTGGCAAAGCCTTTTTGGCCTGGCTGTAAAACATGACATAGATGCCAGAGAATGGGGCGTCTCTGAGCAGAGTCGCTGTGAGCCCGGAGTAAAGAGCCCTGGGACCTTCATTCTGAAACACACTTTTAAGGGCTCCAGCTACGCTTATGTAATTGTACCGCCCGCTCTGAAATAAAACATGCAACAGCGAATAAGCACACAGATACAGCAGAAAACATGCATTTTCAATGTGCATACAGTACAGTGTCAGAGCTCAGTAAAGATTCTTACCTCAAAACGAGTCTTAATGACTGTGATGGGCAGCATGGCCACGCCTGCCACACAACGAGCCCCCGCCCCTAGCAACACCGCCTCCCCAGCACTTGGAGACCTATCCTGGAAGAAGTGCTGCTTCAGCGAGTAAAATGTACTGAAGTAGATCCCCACACCAGGGATACATCGCATGAACGACTGCAGGACAGAAATCGGGACAAGTGAGACAGGTACAACTACAGTATTTGATATACAAAGATAAAAAAATAAATAGTGGCAAACAATATAGTTGGTTTTGGGCCAAAGTCATTGACCAAAACAGTGACATTTAATAATTTCTCCGATTTTCGACTTCGATTTTAATATTGCATAAAACATTTGCAAACAAGAACAGTTTCCATTCAAAGAGTCAAAGAGAACAAAATTGTCACTTCCTGATAAACTGGCATTAAAGATCACTAAGGTAACTAGGAGACGCTACTGAATGTAATAATTGTCATGTATAATAAATAACTTGCGCCTCAGAGCGAGCAGGCGAAACACAATGAATGCAATCATTTAGGAGGTGGATGATGCTGTTGGGGAACGCAGTCGTGCAAGACAATTATACAGAAATATTTTGGTGACAGACTTTGCTGGGGCATTTCAGAATGACAAAAACAACATTTCAGATGCAGTGGAACGAGATCGGTCCACTGGTTAGTCAGGTTTTGCTGTCCCATAGCGCCCAAGTCACATGACTTTTTTTGATTAGCTTTGAGGAATTTATTTGCAAAATGGATTTCTCCCATTAATCTCCCATTATCTCCCAACAGGTAAACGTATCAGCTGTATGACTGAATGCTAGAGCTGGACTAACAATATTGATTTTTAAAAAAAAAGTTTAGTTAACTTTTAGTCTTTTCTGTTGACGCGTGAACTTTCCAAAACATTATTTGTAGGGCACCTACCAGCCAATAATCTTTGTGCTTTATTACTTTTAAAATAAATCACTCTCAGCTTTCAAATTCGGTTAATTTTATCATATAATGCAAACAATGCATGTGGTTTTAAGGCTCTTTAATGTGGTGTAACCGATCACTGTTGCACCTGTGGCATAATAATCTCTTACACCAGTGGACCTTAACCTTTTTTTACACCGGGCAGCACTATGGTCCAAGTTACATATTACGTCATCAATACAAACCAACCAGATTTATAATATTATATTTATCCTAAATATTATGATATCGAAACGATTACATTTATTGAAATAAATTCTACTCAACATTAATAAAACACTCGATGCTGTCAGGAAGAAAAAAAAATGTGCGTTCACAAATGTAGCCAATGTTGATCCAAATATGGAAAGCATTTTCGAATTTAATAAATCGAAGGTTCTCTCTAGAGATGTTTTGCCACATTTCTGTAATTAAGGATGACTGCTGTATAGTATGGGCGTTTCTTTTTGCCTGAACATCTTCAATTGAGTGGCGGGGCAAACCGAAAGTCCAGCACTCTCCTACCTTCAATGCTAAATTTGCGACTTTTCTTGTTTGTATGAGTTCCTTTGCTGGCATTTTCCACTTTTTGTTTTCTGCCCTTAACAAATTTGTCCATTCTGATGCTCAATTTTACCAGACTAATGGCTACTGATGACTATTTGAATTGAATTCTGCCAAAGTGCACAAATGTTAAGTGTTTGTTAAATGCGTAACATTAATTGCGTGATTACATAGGTCTGCTCATGTCTGAAAGTAATATGAAAAATATTATAGACTACTTGTTTAGTACATTTTTTAATGTAATAACTAAAATGAACTGTAAACTGAAATTATTTTTTAGTTGTGTTCAGCATGGTGGGTCGCATGTGGATTCGTAATGGGCTGCAGGTTGAGAACCACTGTTTTACACTTTACTACTAGTTACAGCACAAAATAAATATGAAGGAACATCAGAAGATATTTTGAAACAAACAACCTACTGAAATGTATCATGTCTCATTTACGGTAATCATTTAGTCAGTGTTTCAGCTGCAGAAAGACGTCAATAAAACAGCTTGTAAACAATGTCAAGTAAAGCTTCATTTTCTTCAGGAATGCCATTCAATGTCCATAAACTTGATCAAAAATCATTTTAGATAGGAGCATTTTGCTAAATATATTCACTGTATAACATATTTATTATAGTTTTACTTAACCTGTTGTCTTTATTATTTAATGTATGTTTGAATTAATCTGCCATGAATGTTTTTTTTTCCATTAATATATTTTATTTTATTTTCATTTAAAATTTTATATTTCAACAGTGGATACATTATTTTTTTGTGAAATAAGGTGATATAAAAATGGCCTCGTGTGCAATTTACACATTTGCAAAACTCTGTTTTTATTTTTGTAATTTTTATTTTTTATCTAAATAACAAAATATTCCTCACAGGACAACAGGAGTTTTGTTCGTGCCACATTAAAAACATCTACAGTTGAAATTCAATGAAGAATTGGACATATGTCTGAGATAAGGGAGTACCAATGACTCACCGGTGAAACCCCCTTCCACAGGCCAAGCAGCTTCTCTGTGCGGATCACGTTGAAAAAGACTGTAATCATCCCCACTTTAGGAGCACTGAGAAGCAAAGACAAGAATAGAAATGGTCATGATGGACACAGACAGAGAGACAAAGAAGGGCAAAATTAGACAGAACGAGCCAAACATCTTTGCATTTAGATGGCGTGCTGAGCTTATGAGGACACATCATATGACATGGCAACATGTTATCCTCTGAAAAGCTGAGAGGAGCAGACGGTTTAATAACAGAGAACTCCCACACAGTATACAGACAGGACGTGGTTATATAAACACGGTTATCGTATCTCACCAAAAAAAAACCATACAGGCTAAAACCGCACAATTGTCACAACAACCAAAAACACTGAACAAACCAAAAGCAAGCAACTGTTGCCAATAAAAGTTGCTATGTGTTAGCTTACTAGCTCAGGTCAAGTTTATTCCAAAATCTCTGTGAAATTTTTGATCTGTAGATATGCCTTGGGTTTCATTTTGAATTAAGTTTACGGAATTGTATCGGTTTTATCATTGACTGACTAAAATCCTAACTACATTTGTTGAAATCACTAACTTTAAGCAGCAGGCTTTAGCAAATACCAAAAACTATTAGTTCTCAGTACTGGGCAAAACTGGGATATAACATGGTTTTCCCTTTAAAGGATTTATGTTCTATGACATGCTATGCTAAATTAGCTCTTAGTCAGAAGGACAACATAAATGATTTTGCATATTAACTATGCAAGACATGTTTATTATCTGTCAATAATACCCTGAACCTAAACCTTGACATCTAATACCAGACAAAGATCATGGCAAGAGGACAGCCGTCTAACTGCAGGCCTGTGTCTAGACATGGTCAGCGAGGGTCACAGCAGGCGTCTCACCCTGGGTGCATGTTGTTGTGCAGGGTCTGCAGTCTGGTCTTCACCAGATCCAACGGCTGGAACAGCAGAGTGGAGCAGGTGCCGCTGAGAGAGCCGCACATGAAGGCCTTCAGGGCAGGATGAGCCTGAGAGAACAAACCCAGAAAGACAGAGTTTGAGAAAACAAGGACTGAAGGAGGAGACAAAGGTTAAAGATAGAAAAGAGTATAAATGGATGGATAGAAAACGCGGAGTGACAGCAGAAGAGAAGTCAAATGGTTTTGAGATGAACAGAAAGATTAGGTGATGAAACTACAGTTTAACAGAATACAATTCAGGCAGCACTTTAAAGGGGCCATATTCAACACTGTTCTACCCTTTTGCTCCTCCTTTAAGTCCACTTTACATGTTAGTTCAACAAAAACAGTCATAGTAAACTATCTTAGATCACAGCTTAGACCATCTTTCAACCCCGCTCTGACCTTTCAAATTAGATAAGCTGAGGCTTTCTGTAATGGCGTTGAATCTCTTTTTCCATGTTTATGTTGGGAGTACAATTCCTAAAGGTATATTTTGGCATATACATACACTCAAATCTCCAGATGATAAATGTGACATTTGTATGTTTTTTAGGTCTGTTATTTACTGTTACACCTTACTAACCTGTCCTCGTGAATATTATATTTTTGTCTTATTTTCTACTCACAGATGGTTGTATGTCTACATCTATAAAAATAAAAAAATATTTTTCTACAAAATAAAATTTAAGTTTGGTTTAACTTGAATTTATGACCAAAAATGTAATAAAAGTTAAATTTTTACATTTTTTATTTTATTATTCAATTGATTAGACATGCTTTTTGATTATTAAATTGTAATTAATCCATGTAGCAAAATCGGGGGGAAAAATTATTTTGGAAAATACAAATTAAATATAAATATAAAACAGAATAAAAAAAAATTAAGATATTATTAAGAGGGCTGAGCTATATAAACATGGGCGGTCACATGCTAATATGTTCATGACTGTGATGTCATAATCATGATGATTCCTGATGATGAAAAACATTTTTGCCGCTTGGTTTTCATTACTGTTCTGGGTGGGCTAGGAAGGGAGCTATGCACTGTAAAAAAATAAAAAATAAAAAATATATATATTTCATTTAAAAAAAGCAGAATAACAATGTTTTCCAAGTTATGCCCCCTTTAACAGGCTTGGGTACAAATATTTTACTACATTGATTTTCTCAACATAACAGTCACCATTTACTGCAAGAGCACTAAAAACACCACAGTGACCAACACTGACATCCCAGATAAAAGGATATTCTCACGCACTGAATATCCATTCTACATTTGGTGCCTGCATGGACCCCAAATCTTCAAATACACGGTGTCATTTGCATGTACATTTATGCAAATGAAAGAAAAAATAGGTTGTGTAAGTGTGCATGACCACACATACACATGAACACACTTTAAAATTGACCATGATAGAGAACCACACCGAACACAGATGCACAACCACACACTGACACCGTCAGCATCATCACATACACACTGAAATGCACATCAAGACTTGAGCGTTGCCGACAGACTCCTCGGAGCGCTGAGGTTCATTTAGAAGCATGTAAACAGCAAGACACAAGTGATAGACACACACACACAAATGCGCAGAATCACACACTAGAGAAACATACAGTGAGCCACTGACTAATCTGCCCTACCTTTCCCAGGCTGCTGGCAGATTTGGGCTGAGGGTCCTTTTTCTCTTGCATCTCTCGCTCTCTTTCTCACTCTTTCTGCTGCCGCTAACAGCACATGACAGAGTAAGCCCCCATCTCTCTCCTCTCAAACACAATGCCCACAAATCTCTCCTTAACCCCCTCCCACCCAACAGCAAGAGATTCAATGGCTTAATCCACAAGCTTCCATGCTTGCAGATCTCAGCGCTGGTTTTCCACACTCCTTATCACACATCCGTGGTTTCAGTCCCTGGCTTTCGTTTGTGTTCCAGATCAAGTGCTTTCAGCACAGCGCGAGTCATGCAGTTGCCAAAGGCATATGTGCGTGAGCGTGTGCTTGCGTGGATGTGACACAGAAAATGTGGGTCATACATTGGATGCATATATCCTATTATTCCAACATAGGTTCAGTCGGGTTGCACAACAAAGAAAAACTATGACTTTTGGATCTTCTTATGCCTTTTACACATAAAAATTACTTTGTGCTGGGCAAAACAGTGCAGTCAAAACATATTCACACTATTACAAATATGACATGAAAACAATATGATTGCTTTTCTCTGCTAACGATAGCAGCCCAATATTAGAATAGCATGACATTGAACTGCTTGCCCTCACTGACCTGTTGAATCAACTTTAAGGTTATTTAAATAGGCTTTTAATAGAAGAGCAGGTTAAGTGGTTTAATGTCAGTCTATTCTATTATATTCATCTTTTGGTTAGAGCATTTCACATTAAACTTCAGTAGAATAGCTCTACATTAAAGCACACAGCCTTAGCACCAACTCACCAGGGCAATCTCCATTCCAGACGGAGAGGATGATGAGGTTTGTGCAGAGGAAGAGCTCAACTCCCTCCTTTTTACCTCTTCTATGGCCGTTGTGATGTTAGACGTCAAAGTTTGATTCCAGACTGCATGAGGGAGAAATTAATTTAAAACCCAACCCACCATCACACACAACCAGGCACACAATCAAGAAAAAAATAGCAGAGAGTGTCTCAGACAGATTTAAAGTTAACGTACATTTTATTTTTAACGTTACCTGTCTGTTAAGGACCGAAGAAGAAGAGTGAATGAGGACTGATCTTCATCATGATTCTCGCTCTTTCAGTCACTTTACACACAGCTGTCAACTGTACCTACATACAGCGCCGACAAATTTAGATACAGAAACCACCATTTAAATAATAAAATATGACATAAGCATATAGAAATGTGTAGAAAATTACAGAACAGCTAATGCTAATTTCAATAGCCCAGCATACTAACGTTACGTTTCAAATATCCTGCAACGGCTAACTCAACTTACCAACTGCTCCTATGCAGTTTTCTCCGTAAAATAAGCTGGCAATACACACACTGGAAAATATTTGGAAAAAAAGGTGGCGCAACACACGTCAGCTGATTTCTGTCAGTTAGCCGGTAAAGCTAGCAGTCACCTCCTCAATCCGTCATAAAGCCATAAACTTTACCTTACGCACAGTTGTACCTTTTTCCAGTATCTCTAAAAGATTGCGTATCTTCTTTTCAAGCAATCAATGTTTATCGAAGTAGAGGTGAAACAGCAGGTTACACAACAGCTTTCAAGAACACCTTCCTGCGGTGAGACCGTGAGGACAGCCCATAGTTCGGAGATACGCTTGCGTGAGAAAGTTGTAAGTTGTTTGCGTAACTAATGCGTACTCTTTGCACAGTTTGCGGAACAACGGGAAAGAACCGGTTTTAGCTCGATTATTCCAGCGGTGCTGGTTACACGTGCTCCGGGGAGAGACGCGTGATGCCCCCCACTGGAACACCGAGGTATATCGCACCAAACTCCTAATACTTTTGAAATAAATGAAAGTTAATCCTAGGTTTTTTTTTTTTTTTTTTTTTTAAATGTTACTCCAAGACATATTAAGAGAGATTGGACTTTATTACTGGGATTAGTCATTGACTGATGAAAAACCCACCAAGAGCTTAACTCAGAAGCTAATTTAAAATAAAGAACAGTAAAATTATCAGAGACCGCTAAACAAGCAATCATAAAATCATGTGCCTTTATAGAGTTTGAATCTGCAGTCTTGGCACATATCTTTAACCATTAGACCACTAGATCAATATTGTCTATAATGAATTTCTGCTGTGCTTTGGAAAAAGAAATTGGAGATAAAATTGAGGGTACAAAAGACAAAGCTTTAATCAGATGCAAAGAAACAGTATGTGACAAATTAGTGGAAAATATTTTAAATTGCTCCAAATAAAGGCAAGTCCGCTACCACTGCACTTAAGTTTGACAATCTATAGGCCTTTCATGATAGTCTCCAAATGGATTGTTCGAAACATACAGCAGGAAAAATATAATGTGTAATGCAGACAAATACTAAAGTGACAAATCTTGTAAGCAAATACAGTGAAAATTAAACATTTGAGAGCAAATGAAAACTTATACCCCACCACCTAAAGTGTTATCTTCAAAACATCAAGGAACAAAAAATAAAATAAAATAAAATGTGATATACAAATCCTGAGCACTCTCAAAAACGAACAATATTTGATGCAATTAAGGCATAGTCTTCATTCTAAAACATGAGAAGATTATGTGGACGGGTGCTAGTGAAACTATTAGAAGAAGGCTTAGTTGGTGCTGAAGTGCTCTTGAAACAAAATCAGAATCTCTTTGGCTGATAAGTAACACTCCTGCAAATCCTGGATTACATACTATTATCGCATAAGGAAAAGACACTAACACTTAATTTACTTTGAAAATGGATAAATACTTGGTCTCTGATGTAAAATATAAATAGCCAATATTTTATCAAATGCAAAGCAGTCATCAACAGCTAAAAAAAAAAAAAAAAAAGGAGGCTAAATGGAAGATTTTTCTTTGCCCTTATTTTTGTTTATCTTGGACGCAAGGTTATGCTCCTGGCTCGTATAATTGTTTGGCTCAAAATCTGCTTTAAAACATTGAGGGCAACTGTATGCTTAATGGGGTTTTTGCTGCATTTTTCAAAGCATACACATTTCATTCAAACCAGACAAACTTGGTGGCAAATAATAGATCCTCATCTGTAACCCCCATTGGCTCTGCTTCGATACGCTGAAATTTATTCAGGAGTCGTCTCTGACCCCTCGCTCTTCAGATCGTTCTCCTCATCGCTATCCACACCTGAACGTCCAGCTGTACGACGTACATTTACAGAGAAATCTCCACGCCTAGAGAAGATAAAAATAACCTTAAATGTGGCGTACAAATTTACAGAATTTTCCAGTCTATGTCAGTAATTTCTCATTTTAAAAAGCAATGTTTGTGTAGGAATGATGATATAACAAAGCAGCAGAGCACGCACCTGAGTTTGTTCTTTAGGGTGCTGACCTCTCGGTTCATAAGACTAGCAGATTCTGTGGCATCTTCAAGTTCTCTCTGCAGCTTCCTGCGGGAAGCGTTAGCTCGAGCCGCTTCCTCCTCAGTTTCTTCTAGCTGTCTCTTCAACTGCTTCATACGAGTGTTCAGCTTCTCAGTCTGACCAAGAGGAAGGTTCCATCATGAACGGAATTCAAAATACTGATTACTGTACTTCCACCATTAAGAGTAAAACTTTAACTCGTAATAATGTTCCTATTTTATGGTCACAACAACAAAACAGGGCTTGGATTTAAATTAGCTGTACTTGTACAAGTGGACCAAATCACCTTTGATTGAGAACATACAAAAGATCAAATTAAGACTTGTTCTTGGCAGTATTTTGAACATGCTTGCTGTATTATAAATTGAGTGTAACACCTACCTCATTTTTGTATTGCTCAGCATTGCGTCGCTCATCATCAACCTGGAGTAAGATCTCTTTGAGCTTCTTCTCCATACGCCGCACCTGTTTTGTTGACTGCTGCCTCTCCCTGACAGGTAGTAAATGAAGTTTGGTTTTAAGAGAAAGTAAATCAGAGGAAAGCTGCATCAGGTTAACATACTAATAATAAATACCTTACAACACAAGCGGACAACTGATACTGTGGGATTTGAGGTGTAATTATGCTTTTTATAACACAAACCATCTCGAACATCACTTACTTAATCTCAACGTCCAACTGCTCTTCGAGCTGTGGGATCTTGGCCTCCAGGGCAGTGATGGTCGACTTGTACTTGCTCTTCACAGTTGCCTCCAAATCCTGAAGCTTCTGCTTTAGGTCCTTGTTCTGGCGGTCCAGCTGAGAGCGCAAACCCTCCAGACGCTGACTGTTACCACGCTCTGCAGTCAACTCCACTGTAACCTGCTCAGCCTGACGTTGAACCAAAATAAAGCCACAGAGAGTCACAAACACTGTTTGAAGTGTTCCCAATCTCAGTCGTCATCTCATGAAGCTCTCTGTACTCTACCTGCAGTGTAGCTTTCTTCAGTCGATCACTGACCAGTTCCACATTGAGATGTTCTTCCTCAAGTTCCTCCTCAAGCTGAGCAATACGTGCCTCCAGTCTCCTCCTCTCGTCGCTGCTCAGCGAGCTGATGGAGAAAAAGTATACACTGATTTAAACCACTGAACCCAGTAAGATACCCAATACACTTGGTGACTGACTGTCTAATGCAGGATACCCTACCAAACAATACATCACAATAACAACAGGTTACTCACTTCTTAGCATTCTGGCTATTGATCTCATCCTGCAGCTCATCTCGTTCTTGTTGGATTTGTTTCTTTGCTCTATCAGCAGAAGCCAGATCCTACAGAGACAAAAATGTAAAACGTTTACCATATCTGTATTATTTTAAAAATATCTATTCTTTTCACCTACCAAACAAATTTACCCTAGTTGCTGATCAAACAAGACAAACCTCATGCAGCTGCATGATCTCAGCCTCCATGCTCTTGAGCTTGCGCTCATTTTCTTTGGCCTGGTTAAGAGCCTCATCTCTGGACAGGCGCAGATCCTCAAGCTCTCTCAGCTGATCTTTCATCTGGGCCTTCAAACCAAGAGAGGAAATGACATGGATACCATATTGCATGTGCTCTAATTGTCATTTTATTCAAAATGCAAAAGTACAAATCTGACTTCTGGTTCTTAAAACCAGAAAATTGTTCCCACCACTACAACAGTGATGCATGCTCCTGTAGAATGTGTATGGGAATACCTGTAGTTTCTTGAGCTGTCTGAGGGCTTCATCTCGAGCCTTGTTGGCATTGTCAATCTGAGCAGCCAACTCTGACAGATCCAGCTCGAGCTTCTTGCGCACAGAGACAGCCTGAGACCGTTGTTTCCTCTCATCCTCAAGCTCCATCTCCATCTCGCGCACCTGACATATTCAAGCATAATGAGTAGTTGTGTATGATCTCCCAGTTTCCCAACATGCATCAGCATCTCATGGATTAACATTGCTTTGGAGAAGTCAGGCCGGCGAGGACATACCTGTTTGACTAGCTGCTTCCGTTTCTCCTCACCCTGCTCATCTCTGCTCTGCAGGTCTCTCTCAAACTGAGCTTTCATGGCCTGCAGGTTGACTTCCAAGCGCAATTTGGCATCTTCTGTGAGCTGCAGTTCATCCTCCAGCTCTTCCAGCTGAGTCTTCATTTCTGCTAACTGCTGTTCCATTCCTCGCTTGGCCCGCTCAAGTTCATGCACCTTAGAAGAATGAAAGATTGTGCACAATTCCGATAAGAGGTAATAAATCATAACCACCACTTTTACCAAACTGCACCATAACTGCCAAAAGCACACTGGATAATAATTTGCCCACCAGTCAAATTTATTAAAATCAAATGATCCTAATGAAATCTTACCACATGCCAAAACCATTCTGCTTTACCTCAAAGAGCAAGACCTTCGGAGATTCTACATGTTCTATTAATGTAGGGCATAAGACTTCACAATTGATCTAATTCACTTACACAATCCTTAATGAATTACATCTTTAGAAATTAATAGATGTTTTGGCAATGTAGACAATATTAGCTCGGTTCCAAAACATTTAGCACATTGTAAGGATAATTGGTCAAATGTGGGCAGCTTATTAGGTTTTGGAACAGAGCTGTTGTCTTAAAATACATGTAATCCATGTAAAGTTTCACATACACTCTTGCCAGCATCATCTTTGGATGAAATCAGGTCCTCCATCTCGGTTTTGAGCTGCTTGTTGACCCTCTCCAGTTCATCCTTTAAGTCAGAAATGCCCTCCAACTCTCGAGTCAAATTCAGGGCTCTGGTCTCTTTCTCACGGGCCTCTGCCTCAGCTCGATCCCTCTCCTCTGCATACTTCTGAGAGATGTTCTTCTCCTCTGCCAGCATCTGCACAGATTGAGTCATTTTATCACTTAAGGCAATTGAACATGACATTTTTTTTTAACTTTATAGAAAAACACCAAGAGAAGTAGCATTCAAAATATGCAAAAAATATTCTACCTGGTCAAACTTCTTCTGTTTACGTTCCAGCTCCTGAACGGTTTGGTGCAGGTGAGCCTGGTCTACTAGGACATCATCTAGCTCCCGCTGCAGACGTGTCTTGGTCTTCTCCAGTTTATCATAGCCGGAATTCCTCTCCTCCAACTGCTGGATCATGCTTTCCACCTCCCTCTGCAGTTTCTTTTTCCCATCCTCCATGCTTTCCAGGCTCTGGGCCTCTAGCTCAACCTTTTTCTTCATGTCTACCAACTGAGAAACAAAAGCAGAAACAATAAGAACAGTTCTTTCAAACACAGACTGCTTCTTGATCAGCATAATCATCTAAAAGAACATGTCCACAGACTCAGGGGTGCACACACCTGAGCTTGAGCCGTGTGAAGCTGCTTTTCAACATTTTTCTTGCTCTCCTCTTCCTCCTCCAGCATCTCTTTCAGGTTGTTCTGCTCATCCTCCAGTTGCCGAATACGAGTGGAGAGCGCAAGCTTCTGCCTGGTCTCCTCTTCCAATAACACCTATCCACAGAGAAAATATAGAAACAATTTTGAAAAACCAAATCAGGTTTTATTTTTAAATCAGCAAAACATCTGTGAAAGTTCATCATTAATGTTAGGGCAAGCAGGACTAATAACACTTGTGACCAACGGTCACTCAGCAACCATCAGTGACAAAAGTGTGGGAATTGTGCGCAATAGTGCCTGACCAAGTTGTACCTGTGCATCTTTAAGTTGAGATTCAACAGTAGAACAATCTTTTGCAGCTCTGATGGATTTGCTCTCCACCTTGCTCAGGGTGCCCTGTATAGCTTCAAGCTCCACCTAAACATTGACAAAATCATGATTTTCAAACTAGGCACAAATTTCCACTAAAACTTGCAATTATTCAAGTGTATCAAAATCTCTACAAGATCCTTTTAGTTTCAATACCTGCATCTTCGACACTTTATCAGCCAGTTCTTGTTTCTGTCTCTCACTCTCTCCATGTTTGACCTGTAGCTCCTGGAGCTGTGACTCTGCTTTCTTTCTGCGCTGCTCTGATTCATTTCTGCCTTGTGACAATGACTTAAGTTCGATCTGAAGTTCATTGCGTTCACTCTCCAGAGCCTGTTTAGCTTTTTCCACAGATGCTTTACCCTGAGGGATCCAACAGTGAAAGTTAGTCAACATTTTTCCACCGTTTGCTTTTGTGGATGTAAAGAAAATCCAGACTTCTCAGAGAAACACTACCTTAAAATAGACTGGTCAGATTTGAAGTTGTCATCTTTTAGAAAGTGCTAGATGCATACAATGTGAAACATTGCTACATTTTAAATTATAGTTCCACCTTCTTAAAAATAGCTTTAAAAAAAAAAAAAAAAAACCCCAAAAAAAATCTGACATTCCAAATTTTCAAAGCGGCATCTTTTACAGCCTCTCACCCTTTTGGCCTGCTCCAGCTGTTCATTGATCTCCTCAAAGGCCTGGTTGTGTTTCTGTCGCATTTCAACTAGCATCTGTTCATGTGAACGAGCCTCATCTTCCAGATTCTTCTTCAGCTGAGACACTTCAGTCTCTCTCTTTGCCCTTCAGATAGGAAGAGAAAACTGATATATAGGACTGCGCAGTAGTTCCTTCATTTTCCCATAAGAGTCACATGCTACCCTTGCACAATTTACATCACAGATAATCCAAATGTAATTACCAATCATAAGTTAAACACAAAAGTACAGTTTGATGAAGCAAATATTTCTCAAATTAGTTCTTCATTAGCCCAGACACTTTTTCTTCATGGCTAACCTGAGTTCCTGTTGAGCTGCTGTAGAGTCCAGTGTGTCCTCAAGTTCTGTCTTTAGAGCCTCTAGCTCTTCTCCCAGGTCCCTGCGGTGTTTCTCAGCTTTAGCACGAGCAGCTTTCTCCAGCTCCAGATCTTCCTGCAGCTCTGAGAGCTGGGCCTCCAACTCACGAATGTTCTTCTGGGCAGCATTCTTAAGAGCAGCTTCCTCCTCAATCCTACAGTAGGTAGTGGGGTTTCAAAAATGTATCAAGAAATTAAGTGTTATGGAAAGTGTTAGGCCTAAACGACAAATATGCACATGATGGACAGATGAAATGGAACCTTGCTAGTGCAGCCTGGAGCTCTTCCTCTTTCTTGGCCAGCTGAGCACGGAGCTCTGCGATCTGAGCCTGCAGCTCTGCAATCTGATCATGCAGCTCCGTAGAGTCACCCTCCAACCTCCGTCTACTCTTCTCCAACTCTTGCCTCTGCTTCTCTTCCTTCCTTAAACGATCTAAAAGAGTGGACATGTAACATGTCAAAAACAGAAAAAAAAAAAAAAGTAAAGATGAATGGAGATGGACAAAAGAGAACACTGCAACACAACTCTTTGTTGCTGTAAATGGATAGTTTTTTCCCCAATCAGCATTCCTGGACTGACTTTAGAGAGAAAAAGTTTTTAAAACCATTTCAAGGTCCTGAAAATGCTTACCCTCCAGGTCTGTAATCATGGCTTCATGTTTGTTTTTGAGTTTCTGCAAACTCTTGGATTTCTCTTCCTCTTCAGCCAGGTTAGTAGTGAACTCCGAAATTCTCTCCTCAAGCTGCTTTTTTTCCTGTAAGCACAGATGCCAACACACAACTATCAGGACAAACATTAAATAGTTTTTGCAGCAGATAAATGGACACCTCATGCAGTCCCTGCAGGTGGGTGGGCATAATGGCTGACATACATATAGATACACTATTGCCGCGTTTCCACCACAGGAACTTTACCCAGGAACTAGGGACTTTGGCCTGGTACTTGGTGTGTTTCCACCGCAGGAACCCGGAACCTTTAGAAAAAAACGGCCTTCAGAAAGTCCCTGCTGGCAAGGTTGTACTTTTTCAAAGTTCTGGAACTTTCGAGGGCGGGACTTGGATGCTAAACATCCTGATTGGTTGAGTTCACGCGGCATTGGTTGAGTTCAACCACCATTTATTTGGATCATTTTCAAAATATTACTGTGGTTGTGTCATGAAATGTAATTTTATAAGTGAAATCTCAACTCTAGTTAAATTCATTTTTGGGAAACATTTTAGTTGTGAAATACTACTAAAGCATTTTTTGCATGTGTAACATTGCATTAATTTTCAGGAGCCAGTATCATATGGTGGAATCAGGACCAGGTTAAATTTCCCACCCCAATTCCTGAATAGTGAATTGAAACTACAATGATTAATGTAAAAGCGTAACACATTTGTTAGACCTTGTTAAGTTTGGCGTTTTGGTCATCAAGAACCATAATTTCCTCCTCTATCTTCTTCAGCTTGGCATCCATGGTGACTTTCTCCAACTGCAGCTTCTGTCTGGCAGCTTCCTCCTCATCCAGTTGTTGTTCCAGATCCTGGGATAGGATTTTAGGTTTTCAATAACAAGTGAACAGTAATCTCAATCTGAAACTCTAAAGCACCGATCTCCCAAATGCACACTATTTTATCAAACTTCCTCGCTTACCGAAATGTTCTGTTGCATCTTCTTCCTCTCCGTCTGAAACTGTGATACTCTCTCCTCCTCTTCTTCCAAGCGGGACTCCAGATCTTGTAGGATCTCCTCCAATTCCTGCTGGCGTACAGCAAGACGTGCCCTCATCTCTTCAGCCTCTTGACACAGCTCTGTCGCTGCCTGCAACTGCTCCTGCAGTGCCATCTTCTCTGCATTTAACTTTCACAAGGAAATATCTGATTAGGTTATGGACCCCAAGAAAGAATATTGTAGGGGAAACACATCACACCCATATATACCTGCTGTTGTTTGGCCTCAAACTCTTTGAGCTGGTCCTCAGCCTGCAGCTGTCTCTCCTTCATCTTAACCAACTCTTCTTCTTTAGCGACCATTTCCTCTTCCTGTCTGGTCACCTGCAGCAAAGGCTTCACCTGAAAACCAAGAAGTGGAGACATTTCTTTTATATATCTTGCTCTAATAAACATACAGGTCAATGAATCTGGATGTGTACCTTGGTGAAGAGTCTCCACCAATTCCAGTTCCTGAGTTTCAAGTAGGCTGCACAGTTCCTTTGGATCACCCTCATGGCCGTTAGCTGCTGCTGCCTCTTGGCAAAGGCTCTGTATAAAACAAACCCCAGTTTATCACTGTCAAACTGTCCCTTTCAATTAACACTTGACCAACATCTTCAGTCTCCTGTTCTCCAAGACACTTAATTTATGGTTCTCAGCAGCGGCCAGAATTTTAATATTGGTGCATCCCCAAAAAAAAAAACATTCAGCTCAAGTAATTTTTAGCACTTCAATCTCTGTTGTAGCTTGAATTTGTACAAATTTAAATCTTTACCTCCTAGCAACATAGCCTCTACACCAGGCCTGGAAAGTGATAATGACATCCGTTATCTTCAGATCTCTCTCCTCTTCCAGGTGGGCAAGAACTCCAGCCCTGAAGAACACTTTACTCTGACCTATACGGAACAAGTTAGAATCCAGCTCTAGGGCTTTGATCTGAGTGAGAGAGAAAAAAAATTATACATGTGACTGACAACAAGTTAACATTTTTAACTAAACATATCAATTGTCATGTGTGCATTGACTCTTACCATGAGGACACAGGCCTGCTTTCCATCCATAAAGCCCTTGGGGATGGCATTTGGTGAGAGGATCTCATATCTGAAATTATATTAGGGGAGAATAAATTAGAGACTAAAGATGATTTTAAAAAGTCTAGATACCTAATCAAACAAAAACAACTATATATGCATTATTCATAGTGTACAAGCAGGCGGAATACTGATTCTGGAAAATCCAAATACCTTTGTCTGAACTCCTGGAAGACAATGCGGTTGGGAAACCCTTGTCTACAGATCCGAATTCCTTCCAGAACTCCATTACACCGTAGCTGATCTAGAACCAGATTGTGTGCCAATTTACCAGCCTAGAGGAGAAAAGCAGTGACGTAAACTGTTAGAGGCGTCAAAAGGTACATGAGCTATCAGGCTGCACAAACATGTTGAAGATTCTCTTCACACCTTCTTCTCATGATTGGGGATGATGCATCGGACAAAGTTAGGGTTGGTGTTTCTGAGAGTGGTCATCAGATTTGCCAGCTGCTCTTTGTACAGCTGTCCTACTGTACGGAACATTCCCTTGCGAGTCTTAACGGCTCCATGCAAGGATTCAGCCATTCCCGCCACTTTGTCCAATCCCACAATTCTGTCCACTGATGAAAACAATGAAAAACAAAACATTATGCCGGAAACTAACAAAAGAGTCGAGACCACTTTTCACATTTATCTGTGGAGTCATTTAGTGTCCAGGGTGAATAGTAGCAGACCACCTGCAGATTACACACTGGCAGAACCAGACTCACTTTTCTCTATGACGACCTAAAAGCCTGACAAACAAGAGCTCAATGCAGCAGGTGGATTGTCGTCAAATCTTGTTTATATTAGTGAGAGTAATTCTCAAATGTATTATTAATAATAATAATAATAATAATAATAATAATAATAATAATAATAAAGCTCAAAATGCCATCAAATAAATCTACTGGATAATCATCTACTCAAAGTGTCATACCATCCTTCCAGAGCTCTGACACAAACTTGTCAGATGATTGGTTGAGTAGAGTAGCCACATTGTCATTAAGAGGGTCCATGTTTTTCATTAGCCATTCATTTGCCTTGTAATCAACCTGTAGCAGACCAGACAGACACATGCGTTCACTTGCCCACCTCAGCGGTTTCCACAGACATTGCTTATCCAGTATGACATCATGATACAGACATCCAGAGTATCAATTACTTTACAAACATGAGAAACTAATCTTGTTCAAATAATGTTTAAGACCCATAATGGCTCTTACTTTGCCAGCATAGTGAATGATACAGAAGTCAGCATCATCTTTGAGCTTCTTGGGTTTCTGGAATTTGGAGTTGTTGCCCAATTCCTGAACAACTTTCTCCACAAAGGATTTGTCTGTGGCTTTCGGGAACCAGCACTCCTCATCCAACAGAGCCAGGATTCCTGGAGGACCAGTCTGAGGGGGATGGGTGGAGGGGAAAATCAAGCCAAAAAAAAAAAAAAAGAATTAAGGAGGATTTGAGACAAGCAAAAAGAATCTGGGGAGTTTGAAGAGGAAAGAATAAACCTACAGTCTTTTCAATGAGTTCAATGCAGGGCTGCAGGTCAAGGCCGAAGTCAATGAAGCTCCATTCGATGCCTTCACGCTGGTACTCTTCCTGCTCAAGGACGAACATGGTGTGGTTGAACAGCTGCTGAAGCTTCTCATTTGTGTAGTTGATGCAGAGCTGCTCAAAAGAGTTCAGCTACAGAGAGAGACAGAATTTGAAAATCAAAATGGTTATGCTAGAATGGAGGCACTCAAAAATAAAACATCTAGGAAATTCTCATTTTTCCCACAACCCTTTCACACCTCAAAGATTTCAAATCCAGCGATATCCAGGATTCCAATGAAAGAAGCTCCCTGGCGCTTGGTCTTATCTAAAGCCTTGTTGATGCGCATAACCAGCCAGCGAAATAGTCTCTCATATGTGGCTTTGGCCAAAGCCTCCACTGCAAACTCAGCCTGCTCTTGAGTCTGAGCCTTCTGAACGCAATCACGACCCACTTTGATGCGTGGCGTGAGAATGGCACGTGTGAAATCAGTCACATTCATGCCCAAGAGATGGCTCACCTTCTGGGCAGCTGATAAATGAGAAAATGGGTACTTAAAAATCTGAAAAGATGACTGATTTCACTCTAGAATAAACATCAAGTATAACAAGAATAAACCAAGCTGGGATTAATTTGTAGTGCATGTTAAAAAAGAAAGAGAAACCTGTGTTATCGGGCATGGAGGCTTGGTCAGTGTTGCGTTCCTTTTTAAAACTCATGTTTCCCAACTGCAGTACAGCAGATACTACCTTCAAAAGACCTGGGACATAATAACAGAACTCATTACATTTCCTCAGACTAACGCGCCACCTCAACCAAAACCACAAACTTTAAGTTCATTCCGTATAAGGATAACTACAAAGTATAGTTCAACACAGGAAAGCTTGACAGTTTCTCATGATGGCCTGATTCAGGAAAGATGCCACACCTTTAGGCGATTACGAAATACAGATGAATGAATGTCTTGTTTGGGTCTCCATACCTGTCTGCTCCTCCTCAGGGATGCCCATAATCCTGAAGGCATCTATGGTTTCAGCAAACAATTCTTTATCCTGTTGTCCGGGGATTGTAACATTTCCATTTGACAGGAAGCGGTACTTCTTGTAGTCCTCTAGGCACAGCTCAGCTGTAGAGTGGAGAATAAACTTTAAAACTTTTCACAGAGATTAGTCCTAGAGTATATTGCACTGTCTCATGGGTATTCAGTGTTAAAGTTAAGTAAACGGTGTATATTCACAAAACCCAGTAAGAGTTAAGTTTGTTAATGGCACAAGATTGTTCTCACCACGCAATTTGTCTCCTGCTCCTGTCAACAAGTAATAAAAAACATGGAAGGCCCGTTCATCTTTGGCCTGTCTGATTGCACGAGACTTCTCTAACAGATCTGAAAAATGCTTGTTAGGGGATTAACAGAATAAGATGAATACATTCTGCATGAGAACATTGAAATAGAAATTGTTAGCCTGTTAATATTTTATAGTTTCCTAAATGTTTCAATCAAAGGATACAGGTCTCAATATTGGCTCCAACGATGTAACCGTTGACATCAAAGTTTATCCTGATAAACTTTCCCTGGGAATGAATAGCTTATATTGATTCATGTCGACATTTATGACCTTGGGACCTTCTAAGAGAAATCAAGTGGATTTTTGTCTGTGCAAACTTACGAATCGAGAAGAATTATCGTTTTTCACAGTCTTGGCATTGCCAAAGGCCTCCAGAATTGGGTTAGCCTGGAGCAACTGTTTCTCCAACTCCCCCTGACAGACAAATAATTGATTAGATGGAATTAAGAGAACATTAAGAGTTACAACAACAGGAACTATTAGTGATTAGTGACTACATATCCCGAAACAAAGTTCCCAAACCATCAATACTCCGTAGACCCAGATCATTTATTTGCAAATGAAAGTTTTGCTTGAGGCTGAAACCTGATGCCCATTTTTGCAGTTGAGCACATTCTTCCATTACATTTATAATGCTTAAAAACCATTCTTGCATTAAACTTTGCTCCACACCGGTGTTAGAATATGCATTTGCTGAAACCGTTAAGAGACTTTGCAACATAAATCAAGCCTGTAGACAACAGTGATCAAATGACCAGAAAAGAGGGGTTGGATGTCATGGTTGGACAGAGAGGAATGGGGAAGGCGTATAACTCACATGTGACAGGGTGACACTGCTCTGGAGGATGAAAAAGAGAGAAAGTCTCAATATGGGCACAACTTTTTTTTTTTTAAGGGTTTAGTGTATTATCAACCATGAACAAATATGCAGGTATTCACAAAGTCATTAGAAATCCAGTGGGAACAGGTCTAGGTCTGATATAGAAATGTTCAAGAATTTTTACTTCCTGGTCGAGGGAGAGCGAATGAAACCAGTTTCAAATCCATAAAGAAAAACGGAGAAAGAGTTTTGACAGGAAAAATGGAGGATGAAAAACAGGAAGAGATAAAACTAGTATCAACAAGACATTTGTCATGAAGGGGGCTGGAGACAATAGCTGTTAAAAATGGATGTGGTTATTTATAATCAGCTCCGTCATGACAATCAGCACTCATCTGTCAGCTGTGCACGCAAATGAACATTTGCTCGTGAATGACTGGCTTCCCTGTAGTGAACATAGTGAGAAAGAAGGGGGTTTATACTCACTTGATCTTTCTTTGTTTTGAAGGATGACGCTACAAATGCAAGGTACTGAATAACTTTTTTGGTGTTTTCTGTTTTTCCAGCACCAGATTCACCCCTGGGGAAATATTAATAAAGAATATGTTTTTTTTAGAGAACACCATGCTGGTTATTTTTATATTTTATTTTGGTACCAGTATTTTAGAAGTTCCAAGTCAAGCTTACGTGCACAGTATGGACTGATCCTCACGATCTAAAAAGATCAAGAAAAAAGAATTAACAGCATATTGCATAAACAGGGGTGCCATTTTGGCATGAATAAAAGGTATCAGTTGTGCAGTTAGCATTCTCACCCTGCATCATGCTCCTGTAGGCTGTGTCTGTGATGGCATAGATATGAGGGGGCATCTCATGCCTCTTTTTGCCCTTGTACATCTCAACGATCTCTTCCGTGTAGATAGGCAAATGCTTATATGGGTTTATAACCACACAGAAGAGCCCAGAGTATGTCTGAAACAATGATTTACACATGACATTCTTCATAAAGTGTTTGAAGCAGATTGACTTCCAGATAACAAGTCACAAATAACCCAACATTAAATGATTCTCTGGGAGTAATGAAACAGTTATGCATTATCCACAAGTTCTCTGCATAGTCAGCATGTTCATTTGTTAACCTGCCAGTAAATGCACAATATCAGAGCTTGAACATCACAAACGTGCAGTTCAGACAGACTTACATAGATGAGCCCCGAGAAGTACCTCTCCCTCAGGTTGTGCAGAACAGAGGCTTCATTCAGGCAGGTGAGCTCCGCCATATCTTCCACCTTGCTGAACTTGGGTGGGTTCATCTTCTGGATGTCATCTTTGTTCACCTTGATCTTCTTGCCAGAGTCCATCAGCTCCACAAGACACTCATCTCCAGACTCCTCTTTGACGGAGCCAGCCTCAAAGCCAAGCTTCTCTGAGGGAACCCACACCAGCTTCTTGGAGGCCCAGTCCGCCTGGGCCAAAGGGTCATTGATGGTATTGCGGTCGGCATAAAGGAACTTCTCTGCATCTGACATTTTGGCTACATACAGGGAAAAAAGTGAAAGTATTAATGTTTTCTGTGGTTTTAAAATATTAAAGTTACACAGGATAAACCAAATAAGATGACAAATGTTCAGGGAAGAGGATTGGAGAATTAAAACTAGCTTTACGACATCTAGATGTTCAAGCATCTGACACCAGTATGTGTCAGACCAGGAAACATGTCAACCAAACCTGCGCAGGCTTCTGGACTGATACTGTGCTATCTCAACTCTTTTGCTTCCCCAATTTTATTCCTTCCCTTTCCCTTACCATTTATTCCATACGGAGTCAAATTTCTTTAATAATTATAGAAATTCCATAAATTCCCAACACCCAAATTAGAACCCCAACAATAAGTTTTAAATTCATACAGTATTTTCAAATAAATATATTTATATAAAATATATATAAATATTTTGTGGCTAGAAACAAAGACTGACTCGTTTGGGACCATTTTGAACAAATAAAAAATTACCAATTACAAAATTTACAAATTAAAGATTCCCAAAACTTTTATAGTTTTATAATTCATTTATCATTTTTAAAATTTAATAGTACAACGCTATCTTATGTTAGTATCTTGTGAATTCTGAAAAATTATATATGTGCACCGTTCAGAACAGTTGCAATAAAATGTGTAAATGAGACCCCCTGTTTCCATGTTACCATCACATTTATGGTGCCAGGATTACACAGCTAGTGGATTCATTCGTTTGCATTGCCATACAAGCATCTATGGCTATTTTCATGGCAAAAATCAATGTAACTTAGACAAATAGCAGTAACATACAGCAGCACTGCAAAATGCTAATGTGCAATAAAACTGACTTAAAGGCACTTTTAGTGAGGGTCTATCTTGCTGATGCAAACATACACAAGCTCCTATTACTGCTCTGAAGGA
Organism: Carassius gibelio; assembly: GCF_023724105.1. Taxonomy (NCBI): domain Eukaryota; kingdom Metazoa; phylum Chordata; class Actinopteri; order Cypriniformes; family Cyprinidae; genus Carassius; species Carassius gibelio. Next base: position 24,956,606 of record NC_068401.1, on the reverse strand, counting down.
GTAATTCCTAAACAAGTTTGGGCAAAGACCATTTCATTACCTGCCCCACCCTGCAGAAGGCACCAGAACTCTGAAATGTAGGAGAACTCCTTTATTTCTGTAAAAAGTGCAATTATGTAACCTAATATGGCTTAAACAGCACTATGCATTATCAGAAATGTTTAATCACTGTATCACAAGAGACCACTTAGAAAATATGAAATGGGCAAATACTGTAAGAAACATCAGAAGTCTGATAAATTATGCAAGGTTCCTCTTTAAAGAAATATAGCCCATGCTGTCAAAGTCTAAATGGATAAATTCTAATATGCATAATATGAATATCAGAGCAATGTTACTTAAGGATCAATTTAGAAGCAAAAGGCTGTAAAAGATCTAGATGCAGTCAAGCCTAACTGCACAGATTTACTGGGAGTCAGTTCAATACCACTTAAAATGGTCAGTGTCTGCCATTTTGGGGTGTCTATAGTACATGGTTAATAACGTCACATGAATACAGCATTTCAGTATCTCAACAGACTTTTGGGGAGTATATTTTTCTCTAACTCTGAGGATGCAGTTAAAATATACTTGTAATATATATATTACCAGTAATGCATATTACTGCAAAATTTGCAGCCAGTTAAAAAACACCTCTAATATTGACAATTATAAAAGTGTTTGTTGCAAATCACAACAACTGCCATTTGTAATATTACTGAATAAATTATACAATTTAAATAAGGAGAACAAGGAATAGGACTCAAAAAAAAAAAAAAAAAAAATTTAATGGTCAGTCATATGGCAGTGTCCTACATAGATCCATTCCTCAGGGGCAAGGAAAAGAAAGGTTTCTGGGATTCAAAGTTCTCTGCCTATTCAAACATTGAATATATTTACTGCCAGCACCCTCTAAACATTTCAATCTGCCAATCAATCGAACCTGACAGAAAGCAAGCCAAAGTGGGGAAAAGATGCTAAGTGATGTGCAGTGATACCATTAATTGGCACTCGGAGCATCAGAGAGGCATCTCAAAAGGGAAAAGAGATGACAACATCACAGCTTTAGTGTACTGTTGAGATGGAGTGAGTGTTAGAAGGATAAGGAGATTAACAGGGTGTCATCTCGGTCTGCAAGTTCATTAACAGCTTAAATACAGTCACTATGATTAAATGCAGAATGACAGCATGTGCCCGTGCACATGACATGCACCTCTGTTGGGTTTCATCCGATTATACAAGAACAAAAATAAAGGAACAAACTAAGGAGTTAGTTATAGTACATGTAAGTGACAAAAAGAGTTGGACAATCATGGTTTAGCAATGAGGAACAAACAACCACCCATGACAGAACAAAACAGTGAAATGGTTTCTTGAAATTGTTGATATCCTCATTTAGCTTGAAGCTTTAATGCAAGACCTTAGAAGGCAACGGGTTAGGGCTTGCGGTCTGAATTTAAAACTTCTATAATATATATATATATAAAGAACAGGAAATGGACTCAATTTGCATTAGAAGGGGTCATATGACGCAATTAAAAAATCCTTTCTCTTTGGCGTGTTATAAGCTCTTGGTGCATAAAGATCTGTACAGTTGCAAAGACTAAAGTCTCAAATCCAATGAGATATTCTTTATAAAAGTCAACCACATCCCCCTAAAATGGCTCGTTCTAACACGCCCCCACATTTCTACATCAAGATGTGGGAAGATTTGCATAAGGCCACCCAGATGTTCAAGCAAAGAAAGAAGGCTTAACTTATTCTGGCTGTAGTATTGTTGTTGCAGCACCACAGTGTTGTGGAGATGCTGTGTTTCTCACTGTGAAAGCGTAACTACTTTGTTTGGCGTTCCAAAAGAGGACTATATTCGCTCCGTCATGCCTACAGCTGTTCTATGCTGGTTGCTGAGGAAATACATCAACTCCGTGCTGTGGATCGCCGGAGCAGCTTTCACCATGGATGAAGCATGGTCCATCCCAGGGTCATCACATGTGGTTGCCACAAGCTCCTCTGTCAAATTCGCCGGCTGCGCTGTTCTCAAGCGGTCCTCTGCTCACTCAACCTGGCCATGTGTGACGCTGTGTTTCGTTGTGAAACGAAACTACTTTGTTTGGCTTTCCAAAAGAGGACACGACTAGAAATCAGTGGTTAAGTTGTCTTTACAACACTGTTCCAGAACAATTTGACCCAAATATTCAGATGTGTGCAATGCATTTTATGGTGAACGGTTTCCTAAACTGTCGGCTGTTCTGACTCACAGACGGTGAGTTTTTTTTATATTTAAAGAATTTGCCACTGAGGAGTCAAACATGAGTTTTAAGCAGTGTAGAGTAACACTTGTTGTTTGTCATTTCTCTGATTACAAATTCAGACATTGTTTTGTTTACGCAGCACAATGCAACGCAATGTGTAAAAAGACAGTGCAAGTCATTATATTCAGTAATTATGTCCCCACTGGATGTGACAAATGCTTCATTTGTAATGGGTTTTATTGGTTTTGTCTCTTTGCGCCAGGAGACGGCATCACAGTATGGTGAAGGGCATAACATTTTCATCATATGCTTGAGGTATTCAGCCAATCACAATGCACTGGGATAGCTGGCCAATCAGAGCACACCTCTCTTTTCAGACGAAGAGCCTTGTAAAAAGCAAGGGGTTTCAGAGAGGCGGGGCATAGAGGAGAAACAATAAATGTACAGTGTGGAAAACAAGGCGTTTTTTAACCTTAAAGGTGTTCTTTTTAGCAACATCATATGACCCTTTTAATTGTGCTTGTAATACTTCAGTCTGAATTTTAGTGTAGAAATTCAAACCTGGTTATATCTGGGCATCGGGACCACACACAAGACTTGGTAAAATACCCTTCATATTATTAAACAAATTTCTGTCCTGCCATCACAGTAGTCACCTGCAGTGCCATGCTTTATTTTATCCTTTCATCAGGTTGTTCTCTCATCCCACTGATCTTCTTGGCTTATGTTCAATCCTTGCTTCTAGTTCAAATGCCAACAGCTCTGAGATTAATTCAACAACACAAACACAGGAGACGCCAGTACTTACAGTGATAATTTTATGCAGGGCAAATTGAAAATAATCTAATGCAAAAGACTTCACAAAGACATTCACGCAACTTTGTTACTAGCATTGTGTCATAAGAGTTTAGGCATCTTGTTCAGAGTCTGATCTGAATGCGTGTCCTCTACTCCCTAAATTATGACTAGTTATCACTTCCTTTTCCCTGTCACGATATAATTTTATTGGCAGCATAGTTCCACGCGCGTGCACTGGCTGATTGTGCAGAACAGATACAGGTGCGCGCTCAGATGAGAAGAACTGAAATGTCACCGAATATTACAAGTTGACTCACCTGTTTTCTCTCAGGCGCCGTTTATTGAGAAGACCTGCTTTCCCCCAAATCTCCTGTTTTTATGGAGAATGACACGGGTGTGACAAAATTATCCAAAAATCTCTGGAGTTCGTTGCACTTTCGTGTTTACTCATCGGCGTTGTGCGCTCTAGTTTCCTCTCACTTCTCTCAACAAACTCCCTCTGACTCTTAAATCAGCTGTGTGGGCGTATCTAGACAACGTCGACAACCCTAATGTCCCGCCTACTTATATGATTGAGCGCTTCTTTGGACGTGTCAATCAAAAGATGTGCTTTCATTGATTGGTCATTTCTTCAGCACGGCTATAATTGTGATCTAAAAAACCGTGATCCTACGTTAGGCTAGGCCAAGGGTAGCAAGTTCGGTCCAAGGGAGCCGCAGTCCTGCAGAGTTCAGCTTGAGCCCTAATCAAACACACCTGAACAAGCTCATCAGAATGTCTTCAAGGTTACTTAGGCTACAGGCAGGTGCCCAGTAGCTTCTCGGCAGGTGAGGGGGTTTTCAGGGTTGGAGCTGCAGCTCTCTACCGAACTTGCCTACCCCTGGATTAGGCTAAAATACACTGCAAACCTCTGATATAACATTTAAATTAAATGTAATATATTTGTGTTTTATATAGAAAAAAAGAGGACTTAGAATTTAGTACATTTTAAGCAGATATGACTAATTAAATAGGCATACAATATTTAAATATACAAGAAGAAAAACGATAAATATCGAAAATAAGGGATTCAGAATAGAATGCTGAGTTTGAATGCTGTTTTCAACAATTTTACATCGCAAACCTCTGACTTTCTACAATGAAGTTCCACTTAGCATTGTGCTAGGATTGCAACGAAAACATCATACTACTGACACGTTTTATTATTTAAATCACTTATATCATTGCACAGACACACAACAATCATAATATCCCATGTAGTACAGAGAGAGTGTATGGACTGTTAGCCTAAATGCTGGTGGAGGGTGAAGGAATGCAGAGCTTAGCCAGTACTCGCATTCCTGCACTGATATTCCCTAGTACATTTAAAAAATCATACTGTGGAGGTAAACTAAGACAAGAGAGAGAGAGCAGGAGACTAAAGTGAAGGTATAATGCTATGAGTCACTCACAGGATATCATAAAACTATAAACACTAGTCAGGCGATAACTAGGATAAGCTTGTCATGGCATTTATAGATATTGCATTTTTCTGTCTGTGTCAGTTGAGATATGTGAATTCATTATCGTAAATGATGTTGCTGTTATTGGCAACAAAGTAAACAGACCTCCTCTACAGAAAAATCAAAAAGTCAAAGTTCAAGAAAGGCCATAAAGAGGGTCAGACAGATCTACGTAATCCAATGTGAAATTGACTTGTTTATACAAAATGTTATTTTACGGAAAATTATTAACAAAACGGATGCTCACAGCAAGACAACTTGTATAAAGGACACTGACAAGTATATGTCTACCTGGCCTCAGGTGGGTTGATTCTTCCTTATAAGGAAGGAAGCAAGCACACAGTGAAAGGATGGGCTGTAGATTAAGAAGCAGTGGTTTTGGATTACCCATAACCCCACTGGCCCATCTTCCTTCTTCCTCATCTTCATCTGAAATACTCAGTGGCATGAAAGACGAAGAGATAATTTTCAAGAGAAGGCTTGTCGCTACATGACCACACACCAGATAAGCAGACAGTAAATGAGCTTTCTTAAACCTGCTGGTGTTTGCACATTGTTTGACTGAGTTCTGCTTCAAATACACTGGTATCTGTAATCTTATCCATAGTATGAATACCAAACATGCGTAGGGTGCGTTACTTGATAGATAATGAAATGAAAAAGGTGGCTCGCTGACTATACCATTGTCTTCTTCTCATTCTGATGCAGTTTACTGTCATTTATACACAACAGAACTGAGAAAATTGAGATTTGGACATCACCTGAAAGCTGTATAAATAAGCTTTCCATTGATGTATGGTTTACAGATATATGAAAATCTGGAATCTGAGGGTGTAAAAAAATCTAAATACTGAAAAAAGTCACATTTAAAGTTGTGCAAACGAATTCTTAGCAATGCATATCACTAATCAAAAATTCAGTTTTGATATATTTAGGGTAGTAAATTTACAAAATATCTTTATGATCTAACATGATCTTTACTTAATATCCTAATGATTTTTGGCATAAAATAAAAATCTATAATTTTGACCTATACAATGCTTTTTTGGCTATTGGTACAAATATACCACAGCGACTTAATACTGGTTTTGTGGTCCAGGGTCACAAATATTAAGCAGCACAACTTTTTCAACAGTGTTAATGAGTTTAAATTAGCATTATAATGATTTCTGAAGGACTGTGTGAAGCTAAAGACTGGAGTAATGATGCAAACATTTCAGCTTTACCATGAGAGGAATAAATTAAAATGCATTTAAATAGAAAACAGTTATTTTAAACTGTTTTGCTTCATTTTGAATTAATTAAATAAACAGCCTTAGAATACATAAGAGACTTCTTTCTAAAACACAAAAAAACATGTTAAGATGACATGCTTTTTAATGGGTATTGTATACAGTAATAATAAAGTTATATATAACTTAATAAAGTTTCACATTTATAAAATCTTTATGCACAATCACATTTCAGGTCCAGAGCCCTTAGGAACTTCTGTGAAGCCTGTGTATTTAGATAGTATCAAGTTTCATCAAGCACCACCAGAGGGCGATCTGCAATAATTATAAAACAAAATTCAGACCATTTCCTTTTAATTAAATGTTGATAGGAGGGCTATACCTGAACAGTCACATTCAAGCACCATGTTACATACAGAGGCTTTATCTCACTTCCTTCAGTGGATGAACTATGTAGAAAAATGTTGGCTTACAAAATAGCCAATAACATCAATAGACAAAATGTCTGACAACAAGCTTTACAGGATATTTTCAGTTTCACAATCTTAAAAAAAAAAAAAAAAAGTTCACAAATGATTATTTCACCCAAGTCTCTTGTACACATGTTCTACAGTAAATTCTACAGAATGAAGTGTTTTAATGAAAACAGTAATTTCTATGTAAAATGCAAAAAAAAAAAAAAAAGAAGAAGAGAAGAAAAAGAGTTATTTACAAAAAAAAATGGTATAATCTTTTGTGAGACACGGACAGTTGGTAGATGTATCCCATCAACCTTAGGATGAAACCTGAGGTGATTTCTTAGTGTCTGGATTTTTGGTTCTGGATTATATCACTAAACTGACTTAAACTGTCAATAATTCTAGCAGGAAAATTCCAAGGGAAAACATTCCCAATTTATACAATGTAAGATATAAAACATTTGCTACATCCTGTACATATTCATCTCCTTCACATCCTGAAAACTTATTAAATAGTTTAAAAACTGTCTCTGTACAGCTATTGATTCTCTATAACCCTATTTCTGAATAATGCAATAATTTGCTCCATGGATACTTATCTTAAATACTTAGCCATAAAAATAGTGCTAACAATCTATTTATTATCTTTCAAATATGCTTACTAGTAGTTTGCTACATCCTACCAATCTATATTTCCAAAAATAGAATCGATTTTCTTCTTTTAACTCCTAAATGTCAGTAGATATTAATTCAAATCTTAAATTTCACAGTTGATATTCAGTTTCTGTATGGCTGTTAGATGAAAAAATCTTTTTAGAATGTACACAGAATGTCTGGCATTAATAATGCAAATACACGGCAAATATACAGAGATGGAAGATTATTATCAGGTGAAACACTTTCCTTTAGTAAAAATAATACAAAACACCCACCCAAAAGATAAAAGACAGATACTATGAGGATTCCGACGAACATGGGGCTGTCATTTCAAAATAATCCCGATTCAAATGAGTGGCTATTGCTGTCATTGTCTCTGTCAGCCAGCAGGGGGCAGTAGAGGTGAGCGCGGGGAGGCCCTAGACCTGAGTGGAGTATGCTCTTGTGAGAGAGGGTCTAGGGCGAGCGCAGGTAGAATATTCTGAAGGCATGTCTAGACTGCGCTGGAGATGGAGCGACGTGAGTGGATGAGGACATCGGGAGGGGCGGGGGCCAGGTATGGCTGATGGTCATGTGATGCCTGTGTACAAAACCCCTGGAACCTGCTGAGGATAGAAAACAAAGCATTTCTGAAAGAGCGCAGAAGGGAGAGAACAGGGTCAAGGTGACATTTCACTACAGAGAGATGCAATCAGGGTCAGAAAATAAAAAAAATCCCACTAAAATGAACATAAATGCTTCCAAATTCAGCCATACACTGACCTAAAACAATTAGGCCTACAGCTGTTGCAATTAAAGTGAAATGAAAAATGGATGAAAAGTGTTGACGGAATTCATTACATTTAAATCTGCTAAAGTGGCATCTGTTTATTTTTTAAGGTTTTTTTTTTGCCGCACTGAGCTCTGTGAGCTTAAAGGATGAAATGGCCAATCAGAAGCTTTTAGATTGGTCACTGATGAAAAGCTGAATTTTCTCATCATAAACTTCAAAGTGCAGATACAAATGTAATTAAGAGATTTATTTTGAAGTGTAGACAGCTTCAGCGACGATTACGAGAGTGTATAACTCATGCTAGACTTTAGTCGTGGACTGATTTAGTAATGGGGAACGTCTTCACTTGCTTTCATTTATTCCCAGTGTGATTAACTGCTGTGTTAATAAAATAACAAGTGTTAAGTCTTGATTTTTGAATGTGTAAAAAGAAAAAAACTGTCATAAACTCTTCTTAGCTTGCTTATTTTGTGTAGCCAGAATGGTGTGCTGTTTCTCCAACATGAATTTTTTAAATTAATTTTATTTGTAATTTTTTTTTAAGTAAACCGACTCTATTAATTAACTTCAATACACATTTGTAACAGACAGTGCCCTGTAACAGTTCCTGTATTTATTTTTTATTTTTTTTAATTTACATTTCTTTTGTGGGCTATTTGAATAATGCAATCATGTAAATGCATGTATGCCACCTTTGAGCAGCATCATAAAATCAAATAAACATAAATCTCATGTCAGAGGCAGTTTCTGTTCCACTTCTGCAGTATAAATATGGCTTTTGTTGATGTTGATAAAATTTTATTATCTTTAGCAGGGGTTTTCAACCTTTTAGGACACAAAGTCCCTACATTCATCTAATTTCACTCAATGCCGCGACACATTCAGTGTCACATGATTACAATGATTTCTATTGTCTTTTGTCATGTCAGACCACTTTCATACAGACACATTAAAAATATAAACAGCGTACTAAATTTAATGTGACGGCTAAGCCTGCTTTTCAGTCCGTTGAACCATTTTACCATCTGTAGTATTCTTTGTTTTTTTTTGTTTTTGCTCAAATTAAAGTGCACCAAATCTGCAGTAAGGGTAGAAAATTAATATTTCACTTGACTAGCTGGGAGACTATTCAAATTGCCCCCTCTAGAGGATTTGGAAAAAATACAAAACACATTTAATAAAGCAATTCTTAAAACTGTGTACACAAAGCCAAAAAATAACCATGGAAATCAATTCCATGGGGCACATGTTGCCTCTTAAATAAAATGTTTATTTCTGACCTTGTATGCAATGCTTGCTAAGAATCTGGTAAATACAAGGAGACTATGATATTGTTCGGTATCTGAAGCACACCTATGATGCCTTAAAAATGTATAAATGTATAAAATAAAAACAATGCACCAAACTCCTCTTCAGAGCCAATAATCTCAGTATTACCACATTCTGGATATATGATCCCATTGTTCACGGCTATTTTAGAACCGCAAGTATGTGGGCAGCAGACCTCATTCAGCTGAAGAATAGGTACATTATTATACAGTACAGTTAGCTGTAAGCTCTTGTTTAGATTTCCCATGCCTTCCTGGTGTCCAATGCACCCACCCGTCACCCCTTACCTGAGGGCCACTTAACTTTTCGAGTGGACTCTCTACGCAGGGCATGGCCACCATGGGCACGTTGAGCGAGGGCTCCGGCCGTGGAAGGTACACAGGGGGCGGTAACGGTGGCAGCTGAGACTGGGTCTGCTGGAAGTTATTGATCACACATGTGACCTGGAGGTGAACCAAGAGCAAGGGTTATTAATAATGACAATAAAAACGTGCGAGGCATTTATACTACGAGAAAGCAGGATCTGCCTTTTGTGGATGAAGGCTTTAATGCCCAGAGCATGTTCAGTCTTTGCATGGTTGTGATTGGACTTGATTTAAGAGGATGAAAGATGAAGTCTACAACCAGTGGATTAGCTACAGACTCACTAAACATCTGAGTACTAGTATTAGCTGTTAAACAGGTGTGTTCAGAGTAATGACCTGTTTTACCCTCTGACATGGCGTGAGACTTTGGCCGTTTCCCAATTCACACTCTATCCATCCTAGATAGTGTGCAAGGATGTCTGGCTGGTTCATTGGGGTGGGTTTTCTTTCTTTAAAGACAGGCAATGTCCACAAAACCTTGTTCAAGCAAACTGGAGGAGTTTGTGATGGCTTTCTTTGAAATTTTTCATTTAGCTAGATGCTAATATTTGCCAATGCCAGCATGCAGCAAAGGCTTCGAGATGCAATCTTATGAAGCAGATTTCAGCTATTGTGTATTTTTTTTAGTATATGCAATACTCTATTTTTCAAAGGTTTGGGATCAGTAAGATTTTATATATTTCTGAAAGTCTCTTAAGCGCACTAAGGCTGCATTTCCTAGTTAAAATATACATTAAAATAGTAATATTGTGAAATATTTTTACAGTTGTTTTATATTTTCATATATTCTAAAATGCTATTCATTCCTGTGATTAGTCCAGTCTTGTTTGTCACAGAAATAATTAAAATATTCTTATTTGCTGCTCAAGAAACATTTCTTATTATTTTACAGTATGCTGCTAAATATTTTTTGTGGAAACCATAAACGTTGTCTTAATTTAATTATTTACTGCTGAATAGAATGTTCGAAAGATCAGCATTTTTGAAATATAAATATTTTGTAACGCAATAAATGTCTTTACCATCACTTTTGATGGACACCTCCTTTCTAGACAATATTTCTTATTTCTTCAAACTTTTGAACTGTTGTGTATGTTCTTGAATGGGTATGCATTGAACCGCTTGGCTATAGCGTATGTTGGTTTCCAAAGCTGGCAGATTCTCACCAGAAAAGCGGCGATGGCTCCTCCGGTGAGATTTCCAGCTAGAACATCAGACCAGTGGTTGCGGTACTCAGCTACACGCACAATGCCCACCAGAACAGCCAATGAGAGGAGAGTCAGACAGAGAGTGGGTTTGGTCAGCCTTGTGCCTTTAGTCCTCCATACCAGAGTTATATACATCTGCAGAAAACACAAAATACACATCTATCAAGACTATTTGCTCAGCAATACAACACCTCAAAGATTCATCCATGCATCATGCCATTCTACCCTTTTATTTTTATTTGCAATGTGTTGTTACTTTAAAACACAGCCTGAAGGCCAGCAGCATCTCTTCTCTTCACTGTTGTAGATGAAGCCGGAGTTTATTGTGTGCTGCATAATGGAGCTTCTAGCTGTTTCTCAAATTACAGACTATGTTCTTCTCATCTTGTTGTCTGCGCATCCACTTCTTTCTCTGATGTTTAGATCCAGTGGTTTATATAATAGACTTCACCCCTTAAAAGTGCAACACTAATGGGACCAATAGATTTCAAGAGGACATTTTTTAAATCAAAATTTGACTTGAAACTGGAGAGTTTACAAAGACTTACAAGTGCAGGGGCATGTTTAGAGATTTACGGACCCTAAGCAAGCTGTCCCTAGGGGTCCCTTTGGTATAAAATGTGTAATTGCATGGTACCTAAACACGCTATGCTGTACAAGTGTACACTATACTTCAGCATGTGCAAAAGAAACTGCACTGCCATCTCCATATTTCATTAAACAGCACTATCATTTTCAAGTGTGCTAATAATAGGAGAAGAATGTTAAGCACTAAATCTACACATTATGATCATTTCCTAAGGATTATATAACACAAACTTCTTAGTACACTGGAGTAATGGCTTTGCCTTTACATTGTCGATTGTGCTTTGCCTATCACAGGCAACAATTAATTAGATTAATAAAAAAAACATAATTTTAAACATTAACAATCATTTACAATATTACATTGTTTCACTGTATATTAATTAAATACTAAATTGAGGACCTGAATTATTAATTTTTTGTGCTTAAATATATATTATTTATTATGTAATTATGATGTTTTTTCAGAAACATTAAAAAAATTAAGAAATTATTTTGTAAACTTTAAAAATGTCATTTTAAAAATATCTAACAAAAAACAACAAAAACTGCTATTTTTGAACTGTATTTTTATTCAATAAATGTCACACTTGTGAATAGAATTATGAATTTCTTATATATATATATAAGCTATAAATAAATAAATAAGCTATTAATATATATAAATAAGCTATTTTAAACATTAGATTTATAAGATTAGATAAATAGATAATTTAATTAAAATTCATATATGAAATATTGAAAAAGAAAATTCTTGTATTTTGGTTAATTAAATGCAAAATTGGGGATCAGAATCCAATTATGCTGGTGAACAGTAAGATGGTGATGACCAAATATTGTGAATCATCGTTGTCATCTCTTGAGTCATTTAAAAGAAGGGATGACTGTGATTTCTTTGCATGCTGTGTCATGTTTGATTTCTTGTCCTGGATGTACTCACCACTGTATAGACAGCTGAGTACATACTCAGCGCTGCGTCCTTGGAGGGGAAAGATTTGCGTGCGGAGGTGATGAGGTAAGGGTTTCCGGTGCACGCTCGCCGCTCGGTGATGTACTGCAGCGCTGAGTGGCAGCCCAGTGCTGTGTAGTTTGGACGGCAGGTAGACAAGAAATGAGGTGTCTGGTTCCCTGTCACTACCTGCCCTGCATTGGCAAAGATGGTGGTGGTAAAGAGGCCAAAGGAATACACACCTGACCAAGAGAAAAAAATCATTTCATCAACTACTTGATAACTACGAGAGGATTTTCACATACATTTGGACATTTAAAGAAGTTTGATATACAGTATACCGTTCAAAAGGTTAAGGGACAATTCAATTTTTATTTGAAAGGATGCATTTTCACAAAAATATTAAATAGCACACATTTTTAACCTTTACTCACTCTCAGGCCACCTATGTGTCTGGAAGTTTAACAGTTTGATAAGTATTCAAAATAAACCTTGAAGCATTGCTTACCAAGGAAGCGGACAATGCGTCTCAGCAGCGGGTTGAAATAGCAGCAGTCAGCCGTAACAATTGTCTTCTCCTGCGTGGCCTCAGGTTTAGTGAAGAAGGATGCGAGCTCCCCCAGGAGAATCTGCAGCAGACAGACCCAGGAATGAGATTTCTCAGGTGCACATAGTTTACAGAGAACAGCGCTTGGGGGGGAACCACAACATTTTCCTTAAACCGGTTAAACTGATGGCCAAATGTACAAGGAAACATTTGTCATTGTCAAGACTGCTCGTGCTCCAATTCTAAAAATTACAAGAGATTCAGGAGAATGAGAGAATCTAATTTTCAATCCCATACATGTATAAATGCTAAATGCACCAGCACAGCTGAGACAGGTTATATCTTCAATATGCCCTAATGGGACTACATTCATAAAACATGAATCCTCACAGATTGGAAAGTAACATCACATGCTGACTGAAAGTCAATGACAAATGAAATGATTAATGGGAAAAAAAAGAGTTAAACTCTAGTCTAAAACATGTCAAGTTCTTTAAAAAAAGTACTCTACATATGGTTTTGAAAACATGAATTTTCCTTTTTGAAAAACATTTTCAAGAAAGGTTTAATGACTCTAAATCTGTCACATAGTGTACACATGTAAAAATGTAATAACATATTTCTTTATATACTGAGTATATATCCTGAGTTTAAAGACACTGAGTTTCCCTGACACACATCTTTAAGTTCTCCAGCTATCATTTTCTGTTATTCCATCTGAAGCCACATGACTTTAATTTGGTGGAAAAACAGTTTTCAGATATTGTTAAGCAGTAGGCCTATGGCATTTTTTTTTCCCTCTAAGATATAATACTAATGAAATTAATTTGGGGGATTTTTTTCTTCATTATAATTTCTGGACAGTATCACTTTTCTACTACATGTTCAGCAAAATGTGTTTTAATACAGAATATAAAAGCATGCTCATCATAGATGCAGTGTTTTTAAGTCATTGTATGAATGAATCGTATTTTCAGCAATTGCATTCAATAAAAAATAAATGGTATCAATATTAATTTGACCTCACTGCTGCTGGACAATACAGTACTGCTTTCATAAAGACAATTTTCTATGTCTGAGTTAGGTCCACCTGTGAAACGTTTTGTGTGCCATTTCAAACAGCCGGAGTCTGACACCTTTTTAAGAGTTACTTAACCTAACTGAAAGGTCTATTTAACTATTTAACCTCCACAGACATGAAGATTCGGGTCAGTGTGTGGTAACAGAGGTGCTTGTTATAATGCATTGTTGCCTGTGCTAAAAGATCTCATCTTCTGTCTAATGCCTAATTTTTCACAAATGCCACTCTAACCCTCTCGCTGAGAGAAAATGGAAATTATTCAGGCACATAAAAGCCTGAATTTCTGAGTAACCTTCAAATGTTTAGTGATGTTCCATGAATTATATTTTGTGGGGCATATTGCAGCGTTTTGAGGGCTCTTGTCTTGTGGTATAACAAAAAAGGTGAAAATAGACTGACTGACAGAGGAAGAGCATGAGAGAAGAAAAAAAAAGACAGAGTGAATATTTCACTCGAACACGCTTGACATATCTGAAGTGCTCTGAAGCCGCAATGTTGAAGCAGCAGTGATACCGTGCTCTCAAATCCTTAACACACATCACGATTACAACACACCTGCTCTGAAGAGTTTCAAAACTCTGGAAAAACTGTGACACACACGCATACACAACACATCTGGAGTTCAGTGAATGCCTCAGTGTCAAACAATAAAGAGTTCAAAGCACTCTTTGTAGAGTAGGTTGACATTCACAGATACATTAGGATTGTTTTGTTTTGGTTAGTTCTGTGTAAAACAAAGCAGAGTATAAAACTGAACCTTTATTGGAAAAAAAATGTCATTTATTCATTGAAACCCTAACCCTAATCCACCCTGTCATCATACCAAACATGTAGGACTTTTTTTTTGCATGGAACACAATCATGCTATAATCATTTTTAATATTTTGAACCATACACTGACCAGCCACAACATTAAAATCACTCACAGGTGGAGAGAATAACATCCCAGTCAAGGGATGGGATATATTAGGCAGCAAGTGAACAGCCATTTCTTGAATTTTATGTGTTGGAAGCAGGAAAAATGGCTCTGATGAGGGTCACTAGTGAAGGCTAGACGACTGGGTCAGAGTATCTCAAAACAGCAAGTCTTGTAGGGTGTTTTTGGTATGCGGCAGACATGCAGAGAGCTCTGGGACTTTCCCGGTGGGACAGTCGAGGGCCACATCGTATGCCTTCATAAGATTAAAACAACTTTATATGGACAGTTTTCATGGTACTTCACTGGAGATTTTCAGTAATTTAGGAGATTGAAGTTGAATACAAAATCAACCAAAGCATCAGTGCAAATTACACAACTGTGAAAAATGCAACTGTGTAAATTATTTATGCCAGTGTTCAGCACCAGCAGCAAAGCCCCAAGGCCACATCATCCTCGCTAAACAGAGATGGAGCCGTCAATGTCATGTCATAAATTAAGACACAAGGTTTAACTTGTCCTCTAGAAGCTGTAGCAAGAGAGGACAAAAAACATGGTCTTTAGAGCGGATTAATGGAAGCTGTTGAAGTGAAGTGCTTACATGTTTAATTGATGAAACAGCTCTGCTGACTCTGAAGACTTTGAGGGAAAACAGACTGAAGGAGAGACGGGGGCAAGGAGTTCAAAGCAATAGGAAACGGAGAGAGACTGATAGTGAAATCAAGCTGCAAAGAAAGGGTTAAATAAAAGAGGAAAGAGAGATGATGGCTGAAGTGAATGGTAGTAGGGATGTCTGTTTCCTGAGGAAATCATATGGTGTGTGAACAGTGTACACACAGACGTTTCACAGCAGTTGGGAAAGCTGTCAAACCAAAAGCTTCTAGTAGAAAAGTATAGAGCACCAAAAATGCAGACACTAGTGATGTCAAAACCCCTAGGCTCACTCGAGTTTTAAATGGTGTATAACAGTTTAAATATTAAGCAGCAAAAACTGTTTTCAAAATATTTCTAACAGATCATGTAATGATGTAAACTGGAGTAATGACTGCTGAAAAATCAGCTTTGTATCACAGGAATGCATTACATTTTGAAAGATTTAAATTAATATAGAAAGCAGTACTTTTAAATTGTAATAATATTTCGCAATACTGATGATTTACAGTAGTTTTGAACCATAAAATAAATAAAACTTACAAAAAATCTTAATTATTCCAAACTTTTGACTGGTAGAGTAGATTTTCATATTATACATAAATATATAAATGTAACTATACTGACATGTTTACCTCAGTTCTTCGTAATGTTGGTTATTTAAACGTGTGTGTTGCGGTCAGAGATGTATAGTAACGAAGTAGAACTACTTCACTACTGTACTTAAGTAGCCTACTAAAAGGCGGTATCTGTACTTTACTAGAGTATTATTTTTTTCTCCTACTTCCACTTTTACTTCCGTACATATTTTCGCTGAGTTTAATACTTTTACTCCGATATTTTTTATGTGCTGCATCGTTACTCGTTACAATTATAAAAATGTTACGAATAATTCCATTACAAACCACTTCCAGAACTGTAGATGGCAGGTTTGATGAAGCTGCCACATCATTGAGCGAATCAAGCGATTGACTGCTGTGAAGAGAGAGATGAGCACCGAGCCGAGCCAGATAATGACTCGTTCACGAGCCAAGAACCGGTTGCATCGGTTCTCGGATGACCAGTAACGTTAGTTCTTTCTGACAGTTCGATTCAATAAACCAGTTGAAGAAAACAGTTCACCGATTCTTTTGCGCTCGACGCAATGGCGTCATTGGCGTTGACTGCACCTGGGCTCATAACATTAACACAGAATTAGTTCAGAATCAATCACCAAAAGAATCAGTTCGGTTCAGACGCTCTGTGTGTCGGTTTGCTTCACGCTAAATCACACATGCGCAGTATCATCAGCTCCTCGGTTCACAAATCAGACGCGTCTGACAGAAACGGTTCTTGACTCGTGAACGAGTCATTATCTGGCTCGGCTCGGTGTTCATCTTCAGTTCTCTCTTCACAGCAGTTCAGTCAGTGTACTGTTTGAGTAAATGAATTACTCCGGGATATTGGTTCTTTTTAACTCAGAGGGAGTGTCAGACACATTAAACAAGTTAACAGCTTAATTCATCTGTGGATTAATGCCTATTGGAGACGCGAACCGTTTAAAACTATTCAGTTCGATTTGGTGAACTGTTTCAAAAAGATCCGGTTACATTCATTCTCGAACCGGCTATCACAAACTGTTTTGTTTTTAAGTTTCTTACAACAGACACGAAAGAAAAGACAATGCTGAATAAAGTCGTAGTTTTTGCTATTTTTGGACCAAAATGTATTTTCGATGCTTCAAAAAATTCGAAATGATCCTCTGATGTCTTAGGGTTTGAAACAACATGAGGGTAAGTTATTAATGACATAATTTTGCAAATTGGGCTAACTGACCCTAGTAACCGTTTTGTGTTTACAAGAAGTTACAGTCAAAGGAATTGTGATTGTCCTTTAGGTTAATCATTTGAAATAGTAAAACAATATGTTCAAACTTTTGACTACTTTATTTAATAGCTACATAACACAATACTTCTACTTTTACTTTTAGTACTTGAGTAGTAAATTTTAAAATAGACTACTTGCAATACTTAAGTACAAAAAATGTTGAATACTTTAGTACTTCTACTTAAGTGTGGTGCTTAAAGAGCACTTCAACTTCTACTCAAGTCACTTTTTTGATAGAGCACTTGTACTTTTACTCAAGTATGGGTCTCTAGTACTTTATACATCTCTGGTTGCGGTGCAGCCTTAAGATTGAACAAAGATGGCATGGCATTTTATATCAGATGGGATGCCAGCAGTACTTGAACCACCAACTGTTATTTTACCCAGAAAGTTGGCAAAGGGGTCTAAATCTGTAATGGAGGTGCAGCAGGCAGCCAGAAGATTTGTGCACAAGGACAAAATGTACTTTAATTATGGCATTTGACAAAGGTCAAATTGAATGAGGACAAGCATTGTGAAAATAAAACTTAACTGAAATTAAATTTCTCAGAGGATACCGGAGCCAAAATACAGTATGCAATTTGCTCTGTAATTTTTACTGAGGTTGTGAGAAGAAAAAAACACAAAAATGTTTGATAAAGTCTCAAAGTATGCATGTCAAATTTATATGACCTTTTCTGGTAAAAAAAAAAAATGTCTAGTCTGAATAGATTTTAAAAAAACAGCCAAGAATGTAAGTGACCTCAGTGAAAAGACCATGGGCCAGTTGCATAATCAAAGCTGTGAAGTTAACACTGGTTTAAACAACCAATCTGACCAGCTAGCAGTTACCTAAGTCACTTAATTGTGGACATTTCGCCGGCAGTGCAGTGCCCCGGGCATTGACCCACTTCTCCTCTGCAAACCAATTCTCTCGGTGGACTGGATACTTATAATATGCTGTCCAGTCCACAGTGACAGAACAATATTAATAATTCATTGTACACATCATGTGCCTTAAAGGGGCTGTTTGGAACATGAGCAAGGTCAACTTTTCTAGAGAATAAAAAAGGGAAAAAGCAAACAAACTGCAATATATTAAAAGTAAAGTTTGGACAAAAAAAAAATGTCAAGATCTATTTACCCTTATATCATTCCAAATCAGAATGTTTTTTTTCTTCTTCTGTGGAATTTAAAGGCAAGTCATTACTAATATGTTTTTCTTTCAACACAACAAAAATCATGGTCACCAGCTGTCAATAAAAAACAACAACAACATAAAACTGAAATTTATGTCACTGTTCATGGAACATAACAGTGAACCATAGCTCTCATGTCATATTTGATTTAGGGCTTCCACATATTTCCTCATTCATCGTAAACAAGCAGCAGCATTAACCTTTTACTAATATTCTCCTTTAGTGTTCCAAAGAAAAAAAGTAATTTAGGTTTGGCGCAGCATGAGGGTGAATAAATGACAACATAAAATAACAAATTGGACATGAGCTGACAGTCCTCTTAGGATCTTATCTGGGTGACATGCTTGAGGATACAGGCGAATATCTGTTGTCATAGCATTACCATGCATTAATATGACAGCTGATGCACTCATGCTCTTTCTAATCCAATTCAGATCACAAATAGACAGCAACACATCACAGATCACATTCATTTCCACATGCTGTCAGCCCAATTTTTAGCTGTCATTTGAATATAGCAAACAGATATCAGCATCAATGTGTTTGCATTGATCTGTCCATAATCGGTCCACTGTTATCACAACCTTCTTCAATTTCTTTCATCAAGTCATCCTTTTCTTTGTCCTTTTAGTGGGCTTCACACTCTGTCATTCCTGATTTCTGGGATTTGTCCTTCTGTCTTTCTGCAGGCATCCAAGTACCATATAGGAAAACTAGGTTAGCATCATTCCTCTATTTCTCTACCCACCACCAGTTCCTTCTCTCGTTCATTCTAACGGCTTCATTTCTCACGCTTTATTGTCTTCTTTAAAGTCAACATGAAATCAAATTTGACCCCATTTACTTTCCTAAAGCATCGTTTTAGTCTCATTGTAGATGATTCATCAGTGCACATTACTGTGAGGAAAAACAAATGTCTGTTCTTTGTAAGCATTTGTCAAAATGTAATAACATGCACTTCCTCTGGAATGACTTTTCTTGGTGATGGCAGGTCTAAAATAAATAGAGAGTGCTCTCCGTTAGCATTCCCAGCTCAATGGAAGTTGCTTGGCTGGCGCAGGACCACCTGGAGGTACACGTTTCAAAGTCTGCCAAATTCTGGGCGCTTAGATCTGCAGCCAGGTTATTTTGAGCCACAAATGCCAAGTGACTATTCACTTTGCAGCTGCAGGAAACTGACATCAGGACTGCCAACACTGATTGGCTGATGGCACCACAAGAATTCACACAAACACTTAATTAGTGACTATGCATGAAAGACAGCAGACAGCATTTTATACCAAAAACAAACTGGTAAAATAAATGCTTTAAAATATATATGGTACATTTTAAATAATACAAAATGCCTTTAAATGGTCATCAATGCAGAAAGAAGGAATTTGCAGACATCTGCCATCAGGGACTGACATGCCATGTCCACACTAATACATTTTCGTTTGAAAATGCATCTTTTTCTCTCCGTTTTGGCCTTCCGTCCACACTGAGATCTCGTTTTTAGTCAAAGAAAACAGAGCTTTTTGAAAACGCTCTCTAAAGTGGATAAATTTGAAAAGGCCGTTTTCGCATTGTAGTGTGGACTGAGAAAACGGAGCTTTTGAAAACGATGAAGCAATTTTAGTCACGTGACGTGACGCATATTATACCAAAATGTTTCCGTGTTTATACTTGTATTGTGCATGTTATGTGCTGTGCACTTTCACACTACTGCTACAGATGTGTTACACTCTTCATATCACAGTCCTGCAAAGGTGAAAGCAAATTGGCCTTAGCTGATGTCACCAAATTATTTTTCATAAAAAAAACATTCTGTTTATTTCTTGCTTAGTGTTCCATTTTACTCTGAAAATCTGACCTATGCAACACCAACTGAAAATATGAAAACAATTTTTATATTAGTTGTGTTTTCAGCATCATTACTCCAGTCTTCAGTGTCACATGACCTTTCAGAAATCATTCCAATACGCTGATTAGCTGCTCAACAAAACATTGTCATAAAATCATTTTGATGGCTGATCGCAATCAAGAAACATTATATTGAACACATGTGAATTAAATTATATTCCAGTTTTGAATGTGCTTTTGATTACAGATAGCCTGGGTTTACACAAGATGTGTATTTTAAAGACAACCAGTTTGATGGGAGCATAGTTTGTTTTTTGGGTTAAATTAATTTTTTAATATTAAATTCAATCAATCGTTAGATTAAATCACTCTTGGTAGCGCGATTTATTGTAATGCCTTTTTCCTCAGTTGGTCAGAACAAATCATGTCAGACTTGTTACTTACTTGTTTAGATGAAAATATATGGTGACAGTTCTTATTTGGGTCATATATTCCACTAAGTACAGTGAATATACACACTGGTGCAGTGACTGACAGCTACACATTCACCTCAAAACAGATTCATCTGTGGTGGATCACAACCCACTCATGGAATAGAATTCTGCAAGGAACTGCAATTACAGGCTTTCAAACAAAGATGGTGACAAAGAGGCAAAACGTACGGACTGCAGCTTAAAAAATAATCGTACAGAATCCAAACCTTTGAACTATTAGTTGTTTTTTTTTAACTACAATTTCATTAAGCTTTTTATATTTTAAAGCAAATTTACAGTCCCTGCCCCCCTTTTAGCTAACAGATACACTTTTAATGCTATTTATCATTGATAATTGCCAAACAGTTTGGCTTGATAAATCCTTCTTTTCTATATTAAACTCAAGCACACATTTTCACTGCTTTACTGTGCACACTTCCAGCTTTCTTGCTACCTGGCAACCTTGAAGAATTGCCCTTCCTTGGTGGTTTTTATATGAAGGTCACAGCCGTGCATGATGCTTGTGTTAAGCATGTGTTCAAATCCTGACACAAGTAATGTGAAAGGGCCATCATTTTCTCAATTTTTCATATTCCCATCCACAAACGGTCTGGCTTCTCTCTTTACTCCATCACATCTCTCGCTCCATGCCCACATGGCCAACTCCCAGTGTTCCCAAGGCTGAGTAGGAGTGTTAAACAAAAGCTGATGCCTTAATCTAAGGCTTACTAAGATTAGGCTGTGGATCGTCTCTGCAGAGAGAGGTTAAACACATCCTCTGGGCATTGGTGTACACTTACAAGAGCTGAGTGCGGATGACACGGATCTCAATGAGAAAATCACGTTTAATGTTTCTCTATCCTTCTCGTTCCTCTTTTACACCCTATTCTCCATCAGTGTTTTCCTCTCGAAGCATCAGATTAAAATGGATAGATGCAGCCCTATTAAAACTTTGTGTTCCTATAAAAAATGGTTGTAATTATTGGCAGTAAAAAAGAGTTAATTGGTTCACAGTAAGTTTCCATATGGTGTAAAACAGTAAGAATTCTAATTTGATATTTCTTGTGTCCACTTTGGATGGGTTAAATGCAGAGCATGAATTCGGAGTTAAATGCACAGCACGGTGCATTTTCTTGAGACCAGGCCTGTGTCTCTTCAACCCCTTGGTTTTTTGATGGTTGTCAGTATATTAGAGAGTTACCAAGCTGATTTTCATACCTTTATAGGTTAGCATATTAACATTATATTAGTTAATGAAATAAATTTTTTAATTGTAAATTTAAATTAATCTTACTATAAAATTATTTAAGTTCAATCCATCAAATTTTGCTACTGTATTTTGTACGGTTCTAGATGTAGTTCTAACAACCACAGCTCCATTTGTTTTACAGTTCATTTCACAGATTTTTTTTTTTTCCTTTTAAAAAGTTAAGAGCATCACCCGCTAGTACATTAATTATATATAAAAAAAAAACTATTAGTTCCTGTACTTAAATTTTATCGGCCAAGCAGTAACAGGACATTTAACCGTTTGTATGTCTCTGATTGACT
The DNA here is from genome assembly GCF_023724105.1 of Carassius gibelio. Lineage (NCBI taxonomy): Eukaryota > Metazoa > Chordata > Actinopteri > Cypriniformes > Cyprinidae > Carassius > Carassius gibelio. The sequence goes on along the minus strand of NC_068401.1, from coordinate 24,934,415 downwards.
GTGTTCCCCATGCCAGACAAGAGCATGTGATGATACACCATGGTTTCATGTCTCTCTTTCTCTTTCTCCACTCTCTCTCCTCTAGCATCCTCAGACAAACAGAATGAGGACACAGAAACACACTTATAGCAAACCCACAGCACTTGTATATAGGAGCACACAGTCCCCAAACATCCATCATGAATGGAGAGTTGTGACATCAGCCAGCTGCAGCCTCTGACTGCATGACGCTGTATATCTCTTCTGGGCCAGAGCCCACTTCAGATCAAGCACACAGCTTCCATATTTACCAGAAAAACAGACTGCCAAAAACTCACATTACAGCATGAATAATTGAAGGTGCATTTGTCAGCGGTTTTGGATTTCATTAAAGCACCATTAATGGACTAGTTTCACCTGCTGTTACTGGTTCCATGGAACACAGACAAAGACTTTTTCACTTAGATTTTTTTTTTTCATACAACAACAAGGTTTGGTTTTTAGTGGTTGTTTACTGGCATGATCTGAGGTTTTATTCATACCTGTAGCAAGTTACTACAGGTACAAGTAATGTATTACAATATTGCGTTACTACCTAAAAAAGCAACTAATTATGTTCCTTAGTTACTTTTTATGGAAAGTAATGCATTACGTTTGCGTTACTTTTTTAATATGAGCAGGGCTTAATTGTTTTTAATATAATATACATTTCTATTTATAGCAAATGTAAAGCCCTTTCACACCAAAAAGTGTAATGAATAAACCTCAGGCTAAAGGAAAAGTAAATTCATGTCTATACGGTAGAACACAGGAGAAGAAGGTTCAACACCCTTCAGCAATAAAAAACTAAACAAAACAATGAAGTACAATTGTTGGTTTATCTAAAGTAACAAGTTTTGCTTATAAGTGTGGTTGAATTGGATCATAAAAAGTCAACAGCAAAGACATTAGTTAATAAAATGGGATTAGAAACGTTTGTGTTATTTAAAATGTTTAATTATGGTAGGTTTGAGTCATATTCTTAGTTTCCATTTGACTGTTTTAATTCATTTTGATGAATACTAAAACTGTTTTTTTTTTAAGTGGGATGAATTAATGTACAGTACATTCACAATTAGTCTTGAACTACCGTATTTTCTGCACTATAAGGCGCACCAGATTATAAGGCGCATCTTCAATGAATGGCCTATTTTAGAACTGTTTTCAGATATAGGGCGCACCGGATTATAAAACGCATAGAATAGAAGATACTGCAGTCAAACTGACTGGGTTTGCGTTATGCATCCACTAGATGGAGCTGTGCTAAAGGGAATGTCAACATTTTGACAAAGCGCCTTGATCCATATATAAGGCGCTCCGGATTATAAAGCGCACTGTCATTTTTTTTTTGAAAATTAAAGGTTTTAAGTGCGCCTTATAGTGCAGAAAATATGGTACATCATTTTCACACAGCGCTTGAGTATTATCCTCTCCGACTATTATTATTAAAAAGTAATGCATTACTTTATTAGTTACATGAAAAAATTAATCTAATTATGTAACTCACGTTACTTGTAATGCGTTACCCCCAACACTGCCTGTAGCACAAACAGCACTGAAGGTTAATGCTTAAAGCTTTTTCAAATGACTAGCCCCAAGTATGAGCAATAATAACAGTAACGCTTGCATCAACAAGCTAATAACACAGCATAATTGGACAGTTCAATACTGGTATATATATTGGGCTTTGAGATAATTTCAACCCAAGATAAAAAAAAAACAGTGTCTATTGCAACATTTCTGCAAAATTATGTTATGTTGCTTCTTGCACATTTCACAACACTTTCAAAGTGCAATGTCTAGGGAGTGGTGATAAAAGTGTGTTCAGTTTTACTTGAAACCGTTGAACATGAATCTAGCAATATTTTGTAATGTTGGTTGCTGTACATATTGTGTCAGTACTTGAGTGGTCCACAATGCTTACACTCGACATTTCTAGTTTAATGCTGGACCAGGTGGGTGAACGTGATTTCACCAAGTACTACATGTTCCTGGAACAACATTCCAATCATCCAATCAGAATTGAGGTTTAACTTTTCAGGAAATGTCAGGTTTAGGTTAACAATCAGGGTTAGGTGCGTCTACACTTGTTAATCAGCTATCATTTCCGTCTGATTTTAAAGGGGGGTGAAATGCTCGTTTTCACTCAATATCCTGTTAATCTTGAGTACCTATAGAGTAGTACTGCATCCTTCATATCTCCAAAAAGTCTTTATTTTTATTATATTTATAAGAGAAAGATAGTCTGTACCGAGAGGCGTGATGTGTGGGCGGAGCTAAATAATCACGAGCGTGAAGTAGGCTTTTGCATTGAGAGCGTTTGGAAGCTGTGACACAGATCCAGAGGCTGAAATTGAACAAGAGCAGCATCAGCAAAGGCGTCTCTGTGTGGTATGTACTGAAACTGTATATATTTGCTTAGCGGTTTTGGAAAATGACTAAGTTCCACTTTATGTCGTCTTTTTTTTTTTTTTTTTTTTAGCTGTACATGTGGAAAGTGCAGTTTGATGACAACATCGCATGTTGTTTACTTGATGTGCTTACGCGCTGATAGCTAAGTTAACAACACAGAGATATTTGAAGCAGTTTTACTCACCGCCTGCGGTTCCAACACACGATCGTGACCCTTTTTCGTTGGGACTGCATTATCCTTAAGAAATAAACGATACGCAAATCCGGCGTCAAACTGGGCCTTGTTTGTAAAACAAGCATCTTCGAAATGCAGGGAACAAACACAAACACTTGCACAACTCCGTTGATGCTCTGTAAAAATAAACTCCATCCACTGGTCCCTTAATGCTGTTTCTCTTTTGGTAATCTGTGCAGGGTTGTCTTGCCCTGGCAACCAAAAACACACTTCTTTCGTGACTTTTTGCGACGCTCTCGCTCTGATCAGGGAATGCCTGTGCTCAGCCTCTCTCGTCTCTGCTATACGGGAGCGCGCGCTCTTCCGGCAGAAGTGCCTTAGGACCCATATAAGGAAATTCCGCTCCATCTAACGTCACACAGAGCCATACTCGAAAAAAACTTTCCGAAACTTGTGAAAAACCGGAAGAGGTTTTTTTGGAACAAAAATACTCCTTCAAACGTACAACTTAATTTTTGAAACTTTGTCCATGTTTAGCATGGGAATCCAACTCTTTAACAGTGTAAAAAACTGAGTATGCATGAAATAGCATTTCACCCCCCCTTTAAGAATAAATTATAAGTAAGGTTAGGTTTAGGGGTGGGGATTGGGTTAAGTCTGTATTTTTGGACAGTAATGTTGATCCAGGATCAACAAAAGATGTTGATCCAGGAATATCTTTTACTTGGCAAAATCACAGCGATCGTACCAGGTGTGCTACCGAGCAATTTTATGTTAGAAAAGCCACACATGTGGAGCTAGTTATATGATGCTCCTCTATGGTAAAAGTGTTTTAAGGTCATAAGATCTACCCCTGTAATCATAATTGGCATGAAAAAGATTAGTCCCATTGGAGTCATTGGAGATTTACTGCCACTAATGTTAATTACTGTACAGCTGGAAAGTGCAGTGAATTGTATATATAGGTACATTTTCTTAGTTTCGCCAAAATGTCAGGAGTATATGTTTTTCCAATCAGACTCTGTCCATGTTTCCTTAAGTTTAAAGTGGGCTTCAAATAAATACTTATGTAACTTGTGCAAAATTGAGTTCTATCAGTGTTTTTGGCTGTGGTGTGGGTTTGTGAAGGTTTGAAAGGACCTTTTTTACACCACCTCTTCTGGACTCATTATATAATATACCAGAAGCCTTGAACATCTCTAGTCATAACCGTTATCCTTATTTTAGTTAAGCATTTTTCAATATAATTTTTAATACACTTCATGTTAAACCAATCTTAGACATGTTCTTATCCAAATTAAGTATTAAATGTTCATTTTCCACCTACTCTTCGACCCTAGGCTTTTTTTACTATTGTACCTTCAACATTTCTCTGTTAACTGTCTGCATTATGTTTCATTACAAATGGGTTGTCATGTCAGTCTTCATGTGTGTGACTGCAACACTGTGAATGCTTTGTAACAAATTTCTTTTATTCCTTCCAATAAAAGTCCTTGGCAATAAAAGTTGTTTGCTCATACACTATATTTCAAGTCCTCTGAAATCATATTATATCTTTGCGTATGACATTTAGTCATTATTAGTTGAAAATCATACCCTCCAATGTGCAGCAAGTAGCGCTGAAATCTAAATCTAGCATGTCGAGATACATCAGACTAGATTTGATTTCAACAGCAATCAGTCGAAGACATGAAAATCAGTCAAGTTTGGAATGTTTCATGATACATCACATTTAAACACAAATTTGAGAGCAGCTATAAATGTTTACATTCAAAGAAGACTTGGAAAATTATGCACAAGTCATTAAACTACTTCTATGGTGACTTTTGTTGCTTTACATCCCTTTATTGCATGCAAAACTGCAGCCTGAACATTCAGCTAAATAAAAAAAAAAATAAAAAAAACATGAATAAATGTTGACAAATTTGTCAACAATTCAGGAATAGTGAACTGAATTTCACTCCTCCTTGTTGAACTATCTGTAGTGAAATGGAGCTGACTTCAATCCAGGACTCAGTGGCACTCCACTCATTAGGGAACACAAATGTCTGTGACTGCTGTGAATTAGAGAGCCACTTGACATCTTCAGATGTGGAGAGGCAGCATGTCTCAATAATTAAGCCCTTCAGCGGGGTTCAAAAGATGCCTTGTTAATGGCGCTAGAACTGACGGGAGAATTTTTTTCTTTTCACTATCACTGTTTCCAGATTCTCTCTCTTAGCAAAAGATGGAAACCTCTAACCGCCCACACACACTCCAAGAACCCACATATTCACACACGTGCACACATATTCACACACACACAGGGCGCAGATGCAAACGCTCACTATCCTCAAGACAGAAAAAGAATGCATGCTTCCACACATGCAAACAGTCTTCCTAAATACTGTATGTTCATCTCTGAAGGAAAGAGACACATTTCACTTCAACATCAAAATCAAAAATAAGTCAAGGAATGACAAATCAAGGTTCTTTCGATCCTTTGACATATAATTGTATTACAAATCCAAAAACAGCTTTTATTGAAACCAAGCTGCCAAAACAGTTTGTCTTATATTTTATCTCAGTATGATGTGATAGTGTGACGAAAGACCTGTAGATCAACACCTGCTCCTTCATCATTGCCTCTTTAGTCCTGCTCAACACTTTGCACATGAAGTAGGAGGTGAGTAAATATGAAAGAGGTGCAAACACAAGATTACTCGAGCAACAAAACAATAGAGATGCCTCAGAGGATTACAAGATGTTGCATGCCAAACTGTGGAAAGACAGTTTTTATATTGCTTTTCTTGTGATCTTAACACCATGTCCACACCAGATGCACACCGCTGTTGCATTACGTTACATCCCACTGCAACAGACTACACTGGATGAGTAAGTAAACACCACCTAAGATGCTGTTCATTTTTTTTTACTTCCTTTTACTGTAGATTTGTTTTTAAACAAGAGTTTGACTTAAATAATTTCACATTCAATCACACAGACTAGATAGACATGGCAAAAAAACAACAACAAAAAAAAACATGCAGCTTTTCCCAAATTAAACCTCAGGTGCCTCTCAGCGCGCAGAGGGATCCTCAGGTGTCCCTGTGCACACTGCTGTCACTTCCATGTGAAGAAAGACAAGATTTTTCACCTTCTGTTCTTATCTGCACAGATGAGGAACCTGAACAGTATGTGTGTGTGTGTGTGTGTGTGTGTGTGTGTGTGTATAGTGTGTGTTAAAATACTAAAAAGTGAAGAAAGCCTCTCTGATGTTTGAATCTGTGGAATCTGTTTCTGTGATGTTGGATGAGACAGACATTAATTCACCCTCCCTCTGATAATGAATCATTTGATACCGCTGGGAAATCTTTATTTTTCCTGGCTAGCTGAATTGAGACTTGTGTGTTGACCACATATAGCTTCCATTTTTTACTGCACTGCATCACACTGTAGACATCTGACCTTGTTAATATCACTTATGCTGGGACTGACCTAGATAAGAAAGACATGATGTCCCAACCCTGACATCCAAACAAGAAACAGAGCAGCCCCAAAACATGCCCTACACAAGTACATGAACGCTTCTAGCCACACTACCATTCAAAAGTTTGAGGTCAGCATGAGTGTTTTTTTTTTTTTTTAAGAAATTATTACTTTTTTTTTTAGGAAGGATGCATTAAATGTATCGAAAGTATCAAAAGAAAGAATCAGAAGAATTACAGTTTCCACAAAAATATTAAGCGGCACAACTGTTCTCAACATTGACAATGTTTCTTAAAGGTGCCATATGCAAAAATTGAGGTAAAAATATCCATAAAATGACCTACACGCATCAAAAGAATGAGAAGAAATAAGGGCGATGATGTCATAAAAAGAATGTCAAGTTATAGTGCTGCAGAGATATCAACCTTAATTGGCATTAGCATTATTAGCCCCGGTCCGACAGGTGTCGTAATACCAGTTTCGGCCATGGGAGGCGATATGCGGGCAACATAACCACCAGCCAACCTGCAATACACGAATAACTCGCACGGATTGTCGGCGTGCCTGAACCTGATGTCAATCATGTGGAAAGTACAGCCCACTAGTTCATTTCACTTCAGGGAAGAGAGAGAAAGGATGACTGAAGCCCTTGGCAAGAGACCACCACCGCGCTCGGAATCACAAATCAAATCCGATAAGAAAAGGAGCCGAACCAGAGTAAACATCGGCACTGCTTTTTATCGCTGGAGACAACTGATGGACCTGAAAGAAATGAGGTTCTACTCTGAACTTGCAACATTTCTTTTGCATTGGTAAGTTAGATGCTGTTAGTATTTCGCTAGAAGTTTGTTTTATATGTTTGTGTATTTGTTTTTGGGCTGTTCGATAAACGTGCTAATGTTAGCGATGGCTAACCGTAGCTGCGTTTGATAATTAGCTAGCTATAACTTAACGTTACCCATTTTATTATATCATAACTAACCTGCTCTGTCTAGTGTGTTGGTCTCCGTGTCCTCTTTGCTTCGTGGTTTTTCTGTGCGTGAAAAAATTGATGTGTGGCGTGAAAGCGTGTGAAAAGAGTCAATTGCGTGTGTCTCACGGTGAATGCTTCAGAGTTGGCACATTAGTTTCCAAGCAGAATAAAGGACAGGTTGATTATTGCTGTTTTGCGTTTGTATTAATCTATGATGTGTCCCTGTTTGCGTACAGGGACATAAAAAATAAATTAAAAGTGGTACGTGGACCAAGGTGTCTGAGATTGTTCATTTTAAGTAAAGGATCCTAATATTTCGTCCACAACAATATTTAATGTGATTAACTTATAACTCCTTGTGGTTAGTCTGCACAAGATCAACAAGCTTGTTTGCTTTGCGACTGCTCTAAATACAAAATAAGCATTCGATCTACGTTAGAGCGTCTGAGCGCTCACAAATCTTTCTGCAGCATCGTGAGCAGAGCGGCAAGAGCGATTTTTGAAGCTCTAGACGCTGGCTGTGTAGTGTTGTTGTGAAAGTAGGGGCGGAGCATAGAGACTATGCCGTTTCTCGTTTGTTACTCTAGAGTAGACCAATTCACTTTATTGAGGCATACCGCCCCCATCTGGTATGGAATGTGGAGTACGACTTGATTTTTTTTGCCAAACATTACAGATGGCACCTTTAAGCATCAAATCAGTATATTAAAATGATTTCAGAAGGATCATGTGACACCGAATACTGGGATTATGGATGCTGAAAATGCAGCATTTGAAGAAATTAGATTATTAAATATACTGAAATAGACCGTTTATTTTTATTTTTTATAACATTTAATTTATACACAATATTACAGTTTTTACTGTGTTTTTGCTTGAATGTAGCCTAGGTGAGCAAATGAGAAAAACCTTGTACAATAAATCAAAAGACTTAAGTGTGGGTCACATTAGCAACATTTTGTGGGCAAAAAGGACATTAGTGGAGACCAAAAACTGCTCGCACAGCTTATTTTCAAACCAAGAAGCTTGCCATTGGTCAAAAAGGTCAAATCAGCATGCAGAAATCTTTCACTTTCACAAGAAACTCAAGACTACATGGATTCCTATCGAAATGACCCATGAAATTCACTCAACTGTGGAAAATGAGAGCACACATTCACTACAAGCTAAGGGTTTTCTTAACTCATTAGGGTCATTTGTTGCAAGCAGCCATACAGACAGCACAAAAACACTGTGTGCTCTGTTGGATTTGTCCCTTTATACACTGAACAACTCCAAAATGGTCTTAACTAGTAAATTACACACCTGGTTAATCAGTGTATTTTTATTTTGGCAAGGAAACCAACCTGACCAGTTCTAGGTGATCAACCAAATCCAGAATGAAAGTGCCAATAACTAACATTACATAAAGTATAGCTGGTCACTTAAAGTGTTTACTAACTGAACCATTTAAGACAAATGAGTTAAATGAGTTTGTAAAATATTAGATGCATAAGATCACATTAACACACATTCACATTCAAACACACTCATTAATGATCCCATACACCGACACAATGACGCACACACACGTGTGGCACCTCAGAGGAGTGTGAGTTTATGAATGGCAGTAGCTCTCTTACGGTGACGGTGGGGATGGCGGTGACCAGCGAATACACCAGCACCGGAGGAGCTTTGCTGTCATCTTCAGGTCCTGGATACGGCTTGGAGAAGGCTTTATCGAAGCAGAAGAATCCTTGAACGTGCACCGGGAACGTGTCCGTATACTCAAAGTAGTAAGCCAGGAGAACCGTTCCTGCCATGATCACCAGCTGGAAATAGAACATGATTCCAGTTTAGAATAAAAAAATCCGTTCTAATATTTGGATGGTGGCGTTCCGGAATAAAACAAAAGCTGCAGTCGGAATCTTCGGCTGAGTAAAGGAATAAACACAAGAAAATAAAAACAGACAATTCTCCTCCGTGAGAGAAAAAGTGACAGAAGGTTTTGTGGCGTGAATGAGTGAAGGCTGCATGAAAGGATGCTGAGAGAATGGCTAGAATCTATAGAAATAGAAATCTATGGAAATAAAAAAAGAGAGGCATGGAAGACACAAATAAAAAAAGAGAGGCATTTTACGGAAAAGAAAACAAGCAAATGAGAATGATCAAGGGAGAGAAGAAAAATAGGGTAGGAGGAAAAGAAATGGCAATGTAGTAGAGCACGAGAGCGAGAGAGAGAGAGAGAGAGGACTGGAGGGATGAGAGAGAGACAGAGACACAGAGAGAAAAAGAGAGAGGGAGGGAGAGAGGGAGGGAGGAAGGGGGGCGTGTGCATCTGTGCTCACAGCGGGAGAGGAAATGGGTACATCTCTACAAGTATAACATGCAGTTCTTTTAGATTTTTAGGCAGCAAAGAAAAATAGCATGCCATTTATTACAGAAAAATTGATGGAATGGCACTTATACAGAATAGTGTAGAACCATAAACTCTAAAAAAGGTTAGTGAAATTGCATGCTTTTTTTTGGAATCTTCAGAAAATGCTTACTGACAATCCTAAATATTATATTAGCCACGCATAGAGTATGTTTTTTATTAGTTTGCAATTTGTATTTTCCAGCAATAAACATTACATACATCATTTTTTTTATTATTAAAAATGCCATGGCAGAATGGGAAACATGATTCCATATTTATCCTAAACTCTGGCTCAGTATGTGGTTTGCTAGTTTGGAACCTAAATTTGGAACCTAAACTAATTTCCCCCATTTTTTTCTTACAATAACTTGTTTTGTGCCTCTAATGGACAAGTGTCTTGAGACCTTCAAAAATGAATTATAATTCATTGTGACACCATCTAGCATTCTTAAATATGATTGGTGAGAAAAAATAAAACCCAAGAAAGAGAATGAGAGAGAGAGAGAGAGAGAGAGAGAGAGAGATGGAAAGCGCTGGAGTGTGAAAATGATTTGCTCACAAGGTGCACCTCTACAATGCAATTAGATCCACAACCCTTTTGTCACTAATGTCCTTTGAAACATTAACAGCCTCATCGCAGCTGATGTTCAGAGACACGAATCGAATGTTTTTTCCTCATCACTCTGTTCTGAAACTCATTATTAAAGCCAAAGTTCTCTCCATTTGTAACAATCTGAAGTTAAACCAAATAGATAATAGACAAATTTTGCAATTCATTTGTTAAACACCTCAACCACTTTATAACAGACTTTACTAGTATAAGATGTTTTAAAATGGTCAGAACTGCTGGATCTGAACAATTTGACTTAGTACTGATATACTGTAATTAACAAGAAACTGAGCTTAAAAACTAGTATGCAAAGCAAAATAATTTGAATAAAGTAAAAATAAAAATCTATTCTGAATATCAGCCAATTTTCATATGTCTCAAATGACATAATATTACACTGGGTTGAATAAAAATGTAATAACTTTTATTGAAGTTTTTCTAATAATGAGAAAACACTGATTTTGTCTCTATTGCTGTACTGTCTGTTCAACCCAGTCATGTTGTGATATTTCCCCCTTTCAAAAAGGATGTTTGGTGCTTCCAACATCAAATTATTATCATTTTCAAACACTGGTAAGTTATAGTCTTCATCAGTATTCGTCTTCGTGAAGCTCAGTAGTTCAGTGTTGTGGAGATCATTACAGTGATCCAATTTAACAGACAAAGTATTCTGTTTTTGGCACAAAGAAAGAATATTAACTGAACAGTGGGGTGTGCTGTGAATACATTTACTTGCTAAGTCTGTTATTACAAGACATTTTCTGAATTAATCATCAACCCCCATAACATTCAACTGCAAAAACCTAATCATTTCAGAACTGCTAATTGTAAAACTCACTAATCTATATATAGGGGAGAGGGTTTGGGGTAATGCATCCCTCTATGGTGGTCCCTCGTGTTTACTGTCCTTGGTCAGACAGAAGCCTTTAAAATCACACACACACACACACACACACACACACACAAACACACACATATATATATATATATATATATATATATATATATATATATATATATATATATATATATATATATATAATATTTAGTCACAAATGCAACTTCCAGCAGAGACTCTGGAACTGCATGTCTACAAATAAAAATGTTTTTTCCATGGCCTAAATAAACTTATCCAGAGGGCTAGTTCTACTCCTGGTCTTGTAGGGGAAATTGATAATAGAGATAGATAATTGGCAAATTCTATCATCCAGTGCTTCGAGTTGGAGATAAACAATTCCGAAAACCCACAAAGCTCTTGTATAAACCGTTGCCTACTCATTGCTTCATTCTTGTTGTATTCCAGTAAGATCTTTTCTGCTGACTGCTTCTGTCTCTCTTCTCCCGCTGTGTGTGCTTTCATCTTATTTCTAGCTCCTATCCCACATGAACATGAACATGAGTTTTCGGCTCTCGCTCATCTAAAAGCTATCAACAGAGTTTCTGCACCCAGCTTTAGTCTGATTTGTCAGTCCTCACAGTGATTCCTAACCTTTTTTGTCTGATAAAAACTTTTATAAGAATCCAAAAATTCAAAAGGTCTTGATAAATATACTTATGATTTTATATACAATTTTCTACATTTTTTATAATTAGATTAAACTGATCAAAAGTGACAGTAAAGACATTTACATTGCCACAAAAATTCAAATAAATACTGTTCTGACTCTTTTCATTAACGAGTCATGAAAATAAATGTATTATAGTTTCCACAACAATTTTAAGCAGCTTAATTGTTTTCAACATTGATAAAAATAAGGATAACAAATCAGTATATTAGAATGATTTCTGAAGGATCATGTAATACCAGAGACCTTTGCCCATCACAGGAATAAAATACATTTTTAAATATTTTAATTTGAAAACAGTTATTTTAAATTGTAATATTTCCCTGTATTAATTGATCAAATAAAACATGGCCTTGTTGAGCATAAGAGAATCATAAACTCTGTTGTGTGCTGTATTGTGTTATATAATGTTCCATGTGCATATAATTATATTTTAATGCTCAAAATAGATCTGTGGACAATTATCAACAGGTCCTGTAAGAGAAATGCAATTTCATTGCTTCATGTGAACACGTTTGAAAGGCAATGAAAGCAGATGTGACTTTATATACTATTAATTCATCAATGTCTGATATTAAAGATAATAGGCTGAATGTTTAACTGTAATGTGAATGCCTGTAATGCTACCAGATGAAACCATTATAAATGCATCTAAGAAACAAGGCCAGTTTTGGTGCTGCATATGTCATAAATACAGTTCTGAGTTTATTTGTTGAGAGAAATATGTCACAGACGTGTTTGATGACACATGGGGCTTTTAAAGAGCGGTCCCACTTTTGTGGCCTCATTTCTCAAAGAGAACCCATTGCTTAGTCAGTTTTTTAGTCTTTCTGAATTTTTAACCGCTGTGCCAGCAAAGAAAAATTCAGCCGTCATGCTAACTCTGCCACTCTGTCAAAAACTGACAAGATGGTGACAGAGAGAAAGAAAATGTCTTTAGCAAACTTTAACTATTGCCGTTAGCAGTTTTTGCACAGGAAACAGGAAAAAAAACAGTTTAAACGGGTCTCCCAGCCAGACCAAGCTGGGTATGTGGGTTTTAGATGGGTTTGTGGACCAGCTGACCAATCAGTGAAACCAGCTTCAGCTTTACCAGGCTGGGGAGAAGATAAACTACCTTAAACCACCTAAAACCAGCAAAATCCCATGCAGAATTAAGAATTGTATGATTTATGATGATCTTCCATCTTTACTGTTAAAGAGTGTAAAATTAGTAATTTAACAGTAAAGACTTCCTGACAAATGACTGTAAAAATATTGAAAAAATTAATTATGAAAAATTGAATAACAGCAATTTTACAGCTTAATGGTCTCACCTAAATAAAAACTTTGCCAGGGAGCTTCCCAAACAGTCCAATGAGATAAGTGTGCCCTCTGCTGTTCACATCCAGTACTTTATTTCAAAGGCAGTACACAAAATTCATAGTATAACATACAGTAGTTTACCTGCCACAGATATATTGATTATTTATATTTTATCCAAGACTCTTTCTTTTATCAATATCTCTTTAATTAGAAAACAGTATCATGGTTGTCTTGTCACATGAACGGCTTCACAGTTTGTTTCTATCACTGGTTTGCACTCTTCAATTCTCTGTATGTATGTGCTGTACATGTGGCAGAATTGACAATAAAGCAGACTTTGACTTTGACTTTTGACTTTGCAGTTTGCTGAATCATACAGGTAATATTCGGTGTTTGTGTGTGTGTGTGTGTGTGTGTGTGTGTGTGTGTATAAACACATACACATCCGCTACACAATAGATTTATCAAATTATTTTAAGCAGGGTAATGGAAATAAATGCACCACATGGGAAACTGTGGTGAACAGATGGCAAGCATAATTCTAAAAAGCTGTGTTTTATTTATAGAAGTACAAACTGAAATACTTTGTTCAGAAGTGGATCATTTCTATTATTCTTATTCCTCCTGTTCCAAGAAAACCCAAAGAGCCACTAGCTGAGAAGTAAGCTACATCTTTTCTTTAGCCTGCAATAGGCTTTTTACAATAGCTAAGCCAGCAATATATAATCCTGTATTGCACCTGGGGAAATTACACCGCTGCGTTGAGTGCAGAAATGACTGCAGTGTAGGCTACAAGACATTTTGAGTTACATTTCACAACTTATCGTAATCCATCTTTCTATAGATGAAAATAATAAAGTAGCAGAGTTCCTGAAGGTGTGGAATCATATAACTGGCTCACTGAAGCTGATGTAGGATGTTTAATGATGCCCACACACGGTTAAAATAACTGATTTGAGATGAATAATAAACTGGGTCTGTAAACCTCAGAGGGAAAAAAACTTAAAATAGAACTCTTTTGTATGGTTTTATTGTTGTTTGTTTCAGCAAGTTACCAAACGAATGCTGAATTGAGAATTCATAAATGCATCTCTACCAATTATTTAGTGAAACAACTGCACGATTGCACATATATTGTGCATGCAAGAGAATACATTAGTTAAGGTTTTACTATTACAAAAAGTAGAAAACAAGAGACCTACTTTTTTTGTGCAATCTGCTCAAATTCTACCAGATCTTTGTTTCCTCAGCAAGCCAAATTCATTATTCATGGATAGACGTTCCATGATTTCACAGATTTTGCATTTTCCAATAACATTTTCTTCTTTTACATCGTATGCACATTAGTGTCTACTGAGCACGTCTGTTTTTCTACTTGCGTACATTTTCCCAAAGGACCATTTCTTTACGTTACATATTTTAGGATTATATTTTTCATGCAACACATTGCATACTTCTCTTAATTTGCTTTTGACTTGCTTTTGTGATTGTGCTGCAAAGAACTAAGACAAATTGTGATCAAAGTAACGGTCTTTCCTCTTGGCGAACACTTCCATGTGTTCCTCCCACTTCTGCTGTTCTGTGGAGGTTCAGAATTAGTCTCTTATCTCTGGTCTTATCTAATCTCCAGCAACACACACACTGAACACAAACACGGGAATGAGTTATCTCCTCTGGGGGATAGAAGCGGGGACTTCAAAAGCTGAACCCTAACCAAACATGTCTAACAGATTACAAGAACGCTGGGTGGTGGCACTGGCAGCTCAGGAGGTGAGCAGCTGGGAGATTAATCCAAAGGTTGCAGGTTCAAATCCCAACTGGAAGATGCATTTTTGGAGAAAGAATCTATCTCCAATGCACTCGATTACAAATCAATAATAAAATAATCAATATGTATAAAAAAAGTACTGGAAATTGCTTTGGAAGTCTAAATATTACATTGCAAAACATGATATAGGTTTTACGATAAAATGCTAATTCAATCTGTCTACTTGCAAAAGTCATGTTTAATTCAATGTGTTGCTTGCTGTTTGCTGTTTTGTCAAATTTACTAGAATTTTCTAAATGAAAATTGTTTCTATACCAGGATTATTATCGTTAACTAAAAAAAAAACTTAAAAAAAAAAAAAACTAATAAAAGCTAAAAAACCGTGGACATATAATTTTTATTTGAAAAACAAAAACTTTTTTTAAAGTTTTTTTTAGGTCTCTAAAATTATATTAATAAAGATCAATAACAGGGGTTTAGAACTTTTCCAGGTGAAAATAAATAAATAAACCTTGCAGACAGAGAGATAAAGCATGGAACCTTTTATATGTACTGTATGTATTCATATGCATTCATTACATACGTATAAAAGCATTGCATTTAAAGTGTGCAAAGCATACTTTATGATACTTACATTGCATTTTCCTACAAGTCATACATACAAGTCATTATTTATTTTGGATTCATCATTATTTTCCTTTTTTTCCCTTCACAAACATAGTCTGCGATAAAAAAACAACAACCCTGCAGTAATGTCACAGACCCTGCATTAGAATACAGTATGAAGCATTAGCACTTTGATCAAGGTCAATGTATTCATATGGAATGACGTTAAACAGGTATGTTCATTGACATGGATCAATAGTGCAGTAAAAAGTTGGAAAGTAAAGTAACTGTAGAAGAAACAGTTCAGTATGTTTCAGTGTTCAGCAAAGCTTGCCCAGCTCAGACTTCATTGAAGATGGTTGTTTAAGTCTCACCAAGTGTTCAGTGATACAGCCTGTCAGTGCTGAGAGATCCTCAAGCTTTTCATGTGCAGATAACACATGTCCCACAGTGATGAGAGCGAGCTGGAACGGCATCAAGAATCAGGGAGAGAAAAATGCCTGAGACAATTTAACCAAATGCAACTGATAATGAGATGCAAATGTAGAACAAAGGATTTTGTGCCACAAGGGAGAGCTGGATTCCAGCAGAGAGTGCTACTTTGCTACATGAAAGCGTGCTGGAGACACCGAGGAGGCTGTGAGGGGCTGGCTACCTCCAACCTCTGCCTGAGTTTAGAATACTAGCTAGTGTGCAATATATACTGTAAAAAAAAGCAGGCATTCTGTGAAACATTATTATACTTTATTATCACATGACCTCCTCATGTTCTAAATGAATGGCTTCTAGTTATCAACTTAAATGCATTAAAAAAATCTAATTTTCTGTAACAATGACTTAAATTCCATTAGGCTTATGAGTCAAAGTAGGGATTAGAGCAGTAATGAACTAACTCAGCATGCTCACTACATACTGAAGAAATAATAGGAGCAAAGTTAGTATGCTAATAAAACAGCTGTTGTCCTTTTGTGGATTCAGAGTTTGCCAAGAAAATCTGAAATATATAGAAATATATGATAAGAAAACTTAAAAGTGCCAATAAACTGCCCAGTTAAAAAAAAAATACAAATGTTCTAATAATGGTTTCATTACGGAAATGCTATTTCCAGAATTGTGGAATTTTTTTTTTACTTTTTTTTCTTGGCTATGAATGTTAAGGGAACATTCAGTTGCATCATTTTGGAAACATTATGGGAACATACTTTGAAATGTTTCCAGAACATTCTTAAAAAAGTAATAACAGAAACACTTTAGTACAGGACCAATTCTCAATGTTAAATAGCTGTTTATTAGCATAATAACATATGGGCTGTTTATTAGCACTTGTTCTGCATGACTATATTCTGCATCCCTAAATCTACCCAATATTGAAACTTAACAACTGCATTACTATTAATAATCAGCAAAAGTCATAGTTAATGTTTTGTTTAGTGAGAATTGGACCCTTAAAATAAAATTTGACTGTCATAACATTTAAAAAAACACCCATCTAATAAATGTTTAAAGAAAAAAGTTGCAAAAACAATGTATAAATACTTTTTTGTGATAAGATTTTGAGAACATTATTAAAGACTAGATATTTTTAATGTTACCGGAAGAATGTCTGTTTGTAACACAATTTTAGCCAAAGTTCTAAGAATGTTACCCATTGGCTGAAAACTTGAACAACGGTTTCTTTCTCAAATGTATATAATCGCTGCAGAAGTCTGGTCACTGGTAAACAAAACCTTGCTCCTCTGCGGAAACTGCCAATCAGATTAGAACTTTTCAAATGTATTTTTTCAAATTGAATTTGGTGTGATATTTGCAGGTGGTCTGTGCATGGGCTGTGGGTGGTCTGTGGAGGTGCTGGCTGACGCTGAGGCTACAAGAGCTCCAATCTCAGATATTCCTACAGTCTGGGAGTCTTCTCATCATGCATTAAGTGTTCCAAGTCAAAAAGTCAGACGAACAGCATCCGTGAAATGGCAGGTGTTGAGTTTATGCTAATTGCCTATCTTTCAAATATTCTTTAAAGCCTGCTCCAGTCAATTCCTTGAAGCCTATTACATTTTTACTCAGATTCATCTTTAGGACAGTGGTTTTCAAAAAATTTATTATTACCCAAAAAATTGATCACAGGTGCGTCCTGAAAACCTTGAACAAAACTGTAGAATGCAAGATTAAAATAAATACTCATTACTTGCAGTGAAGATAAACTGGGTTTGTATTTAGAACTAGAAATGACTGGAATCCAACTAATGTTAATTAACTCATTCAGTCTGCATAATGGTTATAATTTTTCATATTACTATATAATCCACACACACACACAAAATGTCATTCTGAGTAGGATGTTCCAAACTTATATGATGTTCTTTCTTCTATGGAACATAAAATGATATCTTTTGTATGTCCAATATAACAGTGAACCCTATTAACTATTTCAAATGTAAAAAGCCCTAAAATTTCTTAATTGTTTTTCTTTACATAATGTGACGAGTCAGCTGCCTCCTCCCTGATTGTCACCGGCACCCCGTCCTAAATCGCCGCCCTTCACCAGGCTCCCGACTGGAGTGGGTGTGTGAGAGGAGGGGCGCTGGACGAGTCAGGGCTGGCGGCGTGTGATGGGGCACACCTGATGTGAATGGAGCCTCATCCCCGCCGCTGTTTAAAAGCCCAACGCGCCTCTCCTCAGGAGACCGGTCTCTTCCCCGTGCATGCACGCTGGTGTCCTCGTGGGTCCAGGAAGGGTGCGTTGAGGGACTCCCGCGCCACAAGAGACGTGAGCAGCCGGACCCGCGATCCGGAGGAGAACCGCACCCGTTTACACGGCCGACGGGCCAGGATGCCGGGCCGTCCATCCCCTACCAGCGCCGCGGCCGACGAGAGAGATGCGGCCGCTAGGAGAAGCCGCCGCCCCTCGCGCCCCGGACCAAGGAGGGGAGCGCGTGCGGCCGCCGGACTCCGCCCCTTACCTGGACCCTTCCTCCATGAACACTGCCTGACCCACACGAACCCCGCAGCACAACGAGGACACCAGATTCCCTGTTATTTTGGACACGTTCCCCCTTTGGCCACTTTTATCCCATGTTTTATTTTGATTTGTGTTAATAAAAGCCTCTCCGAGGCCTGACGCCACGCCCACTGTGTCTGTCTTGTGCTCCTCCCGTGACAATAAGAAAGAAATTGTTCCAAAGAAGTAAGATGCTGTGCCACATGAACTTTAAAGTTTAAATTTAATGACTTTAAAAAATAAATAAATAAATGAACTAATAACTTTGATACTTTGTTGGGT
Organism: Carassius gibelio; assembly: GCF_023724105.1. NCBI lineage: Eukaryota > Metazoa > Chordata > Actinopteri > Cypriniformes > Cyprinidae > Carassius > Carassius gibelio. The sequence goes on along the minus strand of NC_068401.1, from coordinate 24,915,840 downwards.
CATTGCTCGATTTCTAAGGAAGCAAACCAGTATGGACCCAACCAACTTTGGACTTGAATGTATGTTAATGTGTAAATTTGGTTACTTTGGAAAGCCTGTGAAGTCCCATCGAATTTCTGTGGAAGGCTGATGCAAGTGTTTTTGGCTGGAATCATTGCCTCTGCACTGGGCCTAGAGTGACTGAAGCAATCAGGCGCTGTGCACGTTAACACTGATCATTAGCAGGATTAATTAAGAGGGGTTTTGGGGGTATTTGCCTCCGAGACCTAGGATCCAACAAGGACTCTATAATAAAGGGATGTGGGAACATCACAGGTCATGGAGTAATGCCAGCCTGACAGTATACTGTGACTGAGTTCAAAGGATGACTGTACTGTTCATGCTAATCTTAAGTGACTCATGCTTCACAGTCAGGTACAGTATAATGCGGGACTCTATGTGTTCGGTTCTGGAAGTATTTATTAGAGCTGCCAGTCAGGGGAACAGAGTTATAGGTACAGTTTAATGTATTTCCGCTCCACAGATTATTGAATATGGCAGTGTGTGTCTCAGGTGGAGTGTTCTAAAAAAATAAATAATATTTTTTTTTTTTACTGAGGAAAGTTGAACTCTTTTAAAAAGCGTTTTCTAATTCAGTTTTTTCACGCAAAGCTGCACCACAAACTGAAGAACTTCTGTCATTATTTGCTCATCTGCGTTTCCAGGAGTCAGTTCAAATCTGTGTTCTGTTCATTATTTCCATGAAATACATATGGATCATTCTTCTGACAAACCTTCATGAAGATACTTACTATTGAATTCAAATGTTGGGGTTAATCATTACTTAAGTAATCTTTTTTTAAATATTCCCAGGGTGAATTTTTATTTTTTTACAACCAACTTAGAGAGTTACTATGGTATTTCATAAGCTACAAAGACGAGACACAATCTCGAATGAAATGCAGAACGAGATGACCCAAGAGGATGTGCAATCCCTTTGAAGACTTTGAAAACTACAATTCCTTTTAGTTCCACTAGAGGGCAGAGCATAATGTTCATGACAAAAACTGTGAATATAGAAGCACATGAAAGGATGGACTCAGAAGTGAACAACCTCTTATCCAGTGAATACTGTAACTCACCTCTACTAACAGGAAGCATGGCACTATATATTTGCTCCTTTTAATTCCTCCCCTTCCCACAATCCTCCTGTCCATCTCTTCTGTCTTCAGTATATCAAGCAGACACCTAGAATAAACACAGGCATGAAACATTCATTTCAATGAGATCATCTTACTTATTCAGTTACATTGTTTATATGGACAAGATTTTAGATGTAATGCATGTATATTATTATCTAGAGCACTGCAGTGATGATGTCATTTTGTAGGCCAACCCATAAATTCACATCACCTGGTTTCCTTGACAAAAACCCAAAAGGAGTTTTCCAATGGCATTTGGATTATTGCAGAAAATAAGATCTGTGATGAACAAAAGTTTATTATTACTAGTAATCCATTAGATTACTAGTAATCTAGTAAAGTAATCCACAATAGATATTTTAAGATAAAACCACTACAAACCTACAGAAACACAGCACCTACAGTACTTAAAGGGATACTCCACCCCAAAATGAAAATTTCGTCATTAATCACTTAACCCTATGTTGTCCGAAACCCGTAAAAGCTTTGTTCGTGTTTCAAAACACAATTTAAGGTATTTCAGATGATAACCGGGAGGCTTGAGACTGTCCAATAGACTGCCAAGTAAATTACACTGTCAAGGTCCAGAAAAGTAAGAAAAGCATCATAGTTCAACTGTAATGTTATGAATCGAGGATAATACTTTTTGTATGCGAATAAAACTAAAATAACAACTTTATTAAGTGTAAGTGATTAATGACGAAAGTTTCATTTTGGGGTGGAGTATCCCTTTAAAAACAATAACTAAGGGAAATAAAATCTGTGATGGATCATTTTTCTTGATGCACTACTCAAATACAAAATTTCTTGCTTTTGTATAAATACAGTATGGGTCCATGCTTACAATGAAAAATACAATCCCAGGTTTTGCCAACAGTGAATTTGTAGAAAAACTGTCCCAGTGAGGCAAAAGGCTTAATGAATGAACTAAGCAATGAAAATATAAAAATGCATACATTTGAGGGTTGGGTGCAGGGTAGTGTATAGAAAATAGTGTTACCACAGTACAAGAAGAAAAGTCAATAAAAAGTCCACCCTGACCTACAATTTGTGAAAAACGTCTTTGGTTTTATAATAAGGGTTTTCAAAATGGGGGTAAAAAAAAAAAAAATTTTGACATAACATTTCCCAGACCACATGTTTCCTGCACAGCTAGTCTGTGCATTCATGCACACACTGCATGCAAAAAGAAAAAGAAAAACAAAATGCAACCACAATCTTTAGTCCAAATGACTCCTATAAACCAGTTCTTTTAATGAATCATTCAGAAAGATTTACTGAAATCCCTGAAACAATCAGAGCTGCTCCTCAATCAACATATGACTCACTGTGAGTTTTTTGTCAAGGCGTCGTTACTTCAGTAAAGCCATTAGGCTGCTCTTACTTGCTGTGCCACTAGGAAACCAAAATTAGACTCTCTTTAGCTCTATAATTCAATGTCACTTCTTTGTTCATGGTTATTCTCACTTTTATATTGAAAGTGAAGTGATGTGAGATACAAGCAAGTATGGTGACCCATACTCAGATTTCGTGCTCTGCACACACACAGCAGTGAACACACACACACCGTGAACACACACCAGGAGCAGTATGCAGCAGCGGCGCCCGGGGAGCAGTTGGGGGTTCGGTGCCTTCTTCAAGGGTTCCTCAGTAGTGGTATTGCCTGCCCGAGACTCAAACCCACAAACCTAGGGTTAGGAGTCAAACTCTCTAACCATTAGGCCATGACTTCCCCCTTTTTTCTTTTTTCTGAAAGTTATGCAATGGTTATGGTTATGGTTATGCAATGTTCATGATGTGTCTACCCAATGTGATAAAAACTAAAAAACGTTAACCTAAAATGAACAAAAGTATTTTCCTTCCTTATATTTCAGCTTAACTTTTGGCAAGTCTAAAGATCGACTATAGCCCTTTAGGTAGGTCCTGTCATGAAAAAGTTTTGTACTTCATGTTTCCAAATACCGCAAAACCGGGGAAAAACCTAAAACTAAAAGTGTAAAGAAAAAGTGCCCTGTCAGCTCACGAGTGGCATGCAATTTTAAACTTTAGCTAGAAGTTTCAGTTCTAAATGGTTTACACATAAAAAGTTTATCCTCTTGTATTGTGTTAATGCATTACCTTGATACTAAAGGTTACTGAGTGTCCAGATGCATGTATTTGTATAGCTACATATTATTGCAGCTATTCCATAAGTAATGTCACCAAGCATTGAGATTATCCATAAAACTATTACGCATTGACAATACTTTTTCCATCACCAGCTCTGTATCATCATCAAATTATCAGTTCAGCATCAGGAACATTATCAGCACAGCGGCTGCTCGTTTCATTTGCAGCCAGGACTCACAGAAAAAGAAAACCAAATTCCCAGTGCGCCGAACAGAAGATGAGTTATAGGACGAGGGACTGAAATTTGAGATTAGAATCTTAGTGCAGCACTTCAGAAATCTCTCGTTTGATGTGTAGGTCACAAACACGCGCTCATAATACTGTACATCGCCCCCAACCAAGAATGCATTAGTAAAGAGACCAACAATAAGAATATAAGCTCTCTTCTGAGACTTGAGTGATCAAGATCACTTTTATGTTTTCTTCACTATTGTTACATAATGAGTGGGAGAGAGATGGATAAAGACAGATGAATAAAACATGAGGTTTAGCTTCTGTCTTTAGCACTGTGTTCCTCAGGCCCAGCAGCAAACACAACACCACAAACATCTTGTAGCTGTCACCATCTACACAGAGCCATTAAAATTCATCGGCTAAAAATGCAGAGGCTTGAGTTGAAAAAGCAGAAAAGTGATTTGATGCACCAATTACGATGCAATAACTTAGGTCTGCAAGTCAACGAGTTAAAATAGGGAACAAGATATTTGTGCTTCTTACTTGTGCTGTAAACAACTTATTGTTACCAGATGAGGTACCTTTGATTGTCAAAACGTTCTCTAAACACATCTTTTGAGATTCTGCTTTGGTCAGGCAAGAGACTCTCACATTTCTATGCTGGATCAGGCTGGTTTATGCTGGTTTTATAATGGTGTCCTCATCTTTCACTATTCTCTCTAATTCTTTTACTATTTTCTCACATCTCTGCTCTAGTCTGCACTTCTCTAAACCAACTTGGTACTCTGTCCTGTGGTACATGTAATCTTGAAGTTGCCTCAGATAAAAGAGCCTGCTAAATTAATAGATAAAAATAGATAACGTTTGGCATCAGTATTGTCAAATCTGGTACAACCCAACTGAAGCAAGGCAAGGGGAGATTATCAGTGAACAATACATTTTGTCCTGTTCTTCGCACAAAACTATAATGACCCTATAAGCATTTAACAAGGGTTTTAAAGGGAGTTCACCCCAAAATTTTATCATCATATGCTCAATACTAAATATCGATTCAAACTCATAACTGATGTGCACATTGATTAAGGTTTTCATGTAAATAAAAGTCTAAATTAAATCTGCTCATCATTCAAACCGAGCAATTCTCTTCATCAAATTTGGACTAAACTGCTCAATTCTTATGCTTTAGTTTTATGACCTCTTTACAAACTGTTTTTTTCCTTTACATTTTTTAATGCCATGTCAGCTTCTATGCAAAAGCAAGGTTAGTTAAAACTAAATAAGCTAAAAAAAAACCTCAACATTTATTATTTTTTAAAACCTGTGATAAATGTATTAACTTTTTGAAGAGTAAAATTGGTTGAGTAGACTGTCTGTGGATAGATTTCATTAAAAATATCTTCAATTGTTTTCCAAAAGATTTGGAACAACATGAGGGTGAGTAGTTAATGAGAGAAGCTGCGTCCCAAATGATGCATTATACACTATGTACTAATGCACTAATGTACTCATCCATGTAGTGTATGAATTATAATAAGGTTATTTTGTCATTCATAATCAGAGTCTGATAGCCCCTCCCCCTTCACTAGGTAATTAAAGCTGCGACAGTTGAGTGCATGAAGTGTCCAATATTCCACTCTTAGTTTTTCGGTTATTTAAGTGCATCATCCGGGTGTTTAAAGTGCACTTTTTCTTTTTAGAATTTTCAGTGTGAACCCACTATTTATACTACAAAGCATCATAGAATAGTGCATAAGCACGCGATTTGGGACACACCTAGAATTTTCAGTTTTGGGTGCACTATAAGGACATTTAGAATTAAAATACCTTAAAAAAATATGGTAGCAACAATTAGAGAATTCTGGAAATATAAATGCACCATTATCCCCTGAAAATTATGAAAATAATTGTTCCTTTTCACTTTATCCATACATACATCGTAATACTCATAGTAAGGGAACTTTCCATGGATCAGTACCATTAACAGGTTTTTACCATAGCATTTACAGTACGTTATTTTAACAGGTAAAACTACATTCATTTTTACAGTATACAGTCTAATAGGGAACAGTCTGTTTTTGCTGGGTAAATAATAACTGGGCTATATCAAACACTTCTGCCATGTCCTCCTGTCTACAATTCTGTTTGAAGCCTTGCGCTGCCTAGCTGCTGAAGTGACAGCGGCATTAACACATTTTTAATTTTGTCCTGAGGACCAGCTGCATCTGGATAATCCTTTATTCCTAAAAGCTTGATTTGGCTGAGTAGGTGTAATAACTCTATATTGCTCAAACTCTTGAAAGTGAACTGTCAAACCTTCAGTTCTTATGTGAGTGTCAGTGAGCACTGCTCTTACAATTAACAAAACACTGACAGACCACTGTCATGCATCATCAAATCTGGCACCACACTGAAAAGTGGGACGCTGCATTTGCAGAAAACACACAGCGAAGGAAAAATGAGCACAGGTGTACGTTCTTAAGAAATCCATCTTCAAAGGGAAGTCTAAGGCAGCCCTCATGATACGTCTATCCTCTGAGCTCTTTAAAACATACACTCTTAGCAACAGAGAGAAGGAAAGACAAATCCAGGTCACTGCTAAGGAGTTCGTTAGAAACAAGGAGAGCACAAGGGACAGAAAGGACAACAAGGCAAGGTCTTTAGCTTACACTGTATCTTGAAAGTAGCTTATTTGGGTTTAAAACTGGATCTTGAACAACAATTATTAAAACATTAACCTGAAGACTCTTGTTGGTTGATGGCAGCACAAGAATACACACAGCCCCAGATCCTGCATGACTGTCCTGAGCTGTGACGTGAAAGGATCACAGCAGAGAAATATAAGCCCATTTCACGCTTTTAAGAGCACTTTAAAAATAGGGCACTGATTAAAACATCTACTATATAATGAAATATCTGTGATTTATTTGTCGGAAAGAATTATTATTTTTAATGGCTTTCAATGGAGGAATATGCTATTTGCGTCCATAATGGTGTGGTTATGCTATCTGAACCATGCTAACCAATAAACACCTTGGGTTTGCTGATATCAGGTTGGCTAGCATGTCTTTGGAGGACAGCATTTTGCATAAGGAGGTCAGAAAAACCTTTAAACCATTTACATCAATCAAATAAACAATAAAATAAAAACATTCTACCACTAAACGCGCTTTTTACACCATGCTACAGCATCATCTTTTTTTATTTTTTTTATACTTGGATTATATGTTGGATTAAGCAAAATTTCATGGTTTTATTTAAACAATAAAGCAAACAAAAAAAAGGTATAAGCATGCATTTTGCAGAACAAACCCAAAATTGCAGTGCCACAAGTTTGAAAAAATAAAGTGCTTGTAACAGCAAATTGTTTAGCAACAGACGACCAGCCATAAATTGCCTCATTAAACATTCATGCATATTGTGCAGCCACAGAAACTTTCACAAACTCTTTAAATGTTTAGCATCTGAGGAAAGCAGATAAAAATATCGAACAGTGACAACACAAGTTCCTCATTTTTCCTTCTCTGTTTTTGTAAGACTTTTTTCAGCTATTTCAGCTTCATCACAAACACAGTGCAATTTCAAAACCTGACTTCACAGTGTGAAACGTGGCTCAAGATAACAAGATTATTTTAACACAGGAATAAATAAGTGAAGCCTAAGTGAATAATTCCAAGTGTTAAAGTCCAGTATTGTCCCTCCTACTGTGTGAAAGTACACTACAGTGCATTATTTGTTAACTAAACGTGTAACTATCTACACCAGTAATACATGCTTATCAGATCACTTGCAAGTGATATGCTGCTATCTTTCAGCTCTGTTGCATTTCAAACATCAGTAGCGGACTCAAAGACAGGGAAAATGGCCCCCGTTCCTCCAGTATGATCTGAAGTTAGAGAATGAATGTTATGACAGTGCTCTGATTTTTCATGCTCTCTGTGTACACATAGAAAAGAGGGCATGTGGGTCTCTGTGTCACTCGCAGTGCAGAAATCTTCAGTACCAGTTGCTGACATGGCTGCTTTATCCTCTGCATGACGGCCAAGACACGTCCGCACACTCTGATTGAATTACTTTGACTGAATCCACATAGTCTCGGGTATGGCTTTTGACTTGCGGGATTAAGTCTGGTTCACATTGATTGTAGCTTATTCTGGCCAAGTACCACCTACACAGACAAGAAAAGGCCACTTGACTGTTGGGAAAGCTACCTACTACAGTTAGTTTTCATGTGCCATTTAGGGGTGGATTTAAGTATTTAAATTGAACATAGGTGTGGTTTTGCAGAGAACACAACCAATATTAGTACGGATGTGCACAGGATTTGTGCTAAGAATTTCTGTATTTCCAAAAAAATAAAAAATAAAATGGTTTTGGGGGGGGGGGTGCATTCAGATTGTTGAATAAAAAAAGAGAAAATACATTTATATGACATGATATATATATATATATATATATATATATATATATATATATATATATATATATAAATCACAACAGTTATAATTGTAGCAGTAATTGTAATTGTTTAACTTTATCACAATAGTGCAAACTTGAGTTCAATCTGCCATATAAGATATAGTGCATTGAGGTCAAGCTAATAAAGCCAATGAAATCATGAATTTTATTGGAACCAGATGGGATCCTGCCCCTGTTATACATCTATTGGCACAGAGTTGCAGTTTTAGTTGATGTATTAAGGGTAATTAACTTTCTTCAGCATGCATTGAACCTGAGCCATTAGAGTAGCGCTTGCACAACATGCACTGTATATTTCTAGTGGTGTACAAAAACATTCACTCATTTGATAAATGCTTTTATCCAAAGCGACTGACATTGCATTCAAGGTACACATTTGATCAGCTTTCTCTGGGATTTGAACCATTGTTAACACCATGCTATGTTGTTTGTGCTACATGGCAACAACTTAACAAGTGTTAGTTCTTTAAGTTTTTAATATTTATTACAAGTTTAGGACGAGTTTGTTAATGTAGTTTTCAGGTGATTCTTTCAATCTGATACTGGTTTTTGCATTGTGCTTTTAAGTTTTATGTGCAATATGGATCAGATGGCCAGCGGACAGACTGCGGGTGGGACGTGGGTGTGCCGTCTGAGGCAGACACTCAAATTTAGGGGATGAAGCATTCTGATAACATTCTGATTACATTAGGGCTTCGGGGTTTACACACACACACACACACACACACACACACACACACAGTGAGCTTATGCAGTACTAACAGGCAGTATTCATCATTGCATACTGCAGATCCTGGCAAAACAAAGCAAGTATACAATTGCCAAAGTAATACCTGCCCTAAAACACAATTATAACTAGACATATATTTAGCTGACTCCAGCACATTCTTGTAAATAAAGGTTCCAAAAGGTGATTTCACAGCAATGACATAGAAGAACCTTTCAGTGAACAGTTCCTAAAAGAGCCATGTTTTCCTCTTAGTGTAAAGAACCTATTCCTCTATAAAGAGGGATGTAAAGTTTCCATTGATGTTAAAGGTTCTTCACTTAACCATAGATGCTAGTAAAATACCTTTATTTTTAAGTGTGTACAAATTAATATAAAAAAAAGCACAGCATGCACTGCTGAGTAAGTTCCAAAACTTTACATTTACATCACTGTCACTTTTGTTCAGAGGAAAAGACAAAGTCTTTCTGTGCGACACACAGTTCTACTGCGCTACGACTCCCTGATGTGGGTCAGACCCTGAAAACAGTTTCTCCCTGCAACAGCCTTGATCTAGTACCGCCTCTGTTGCATTCACATTCAAAGGCATTAAATCCATTACAACCGGCTTATTGAGCCACCCAAATGCCTGCCCACAGCCCACATTCACCATTATAAACACATCAGCAAGAGTGAGAGTGTGTGCGAGAGAGAAGGTGCTTACCTCTAATGGTTGTAGCAGTGATGGAAGTAAAGGTGCTATATTACAGCCATTCTGGCTGGATGTGAACACAAGTGCTTTTGGAAGTGTGTGAATGAAACAGCAGCACCTGCTTAACTCAGCTCTCTGCGTGTAAACGGCTGTCTCTTCACCAGAGGCATACTGCCACACTTCTCGCTCTCTCTTCTCTCTCCTCCTCTCACTCTGTTTCTCTCTCTCTGCACACACACATTGACAGTGGCATCAGTGCCACCCCTCTCCACATTAAGAGATGTAATGTGAATAAGCTGGACTGATGTCCCAGCATTCAAGAGCAAAGATCAAGCTGATTCATTAAGAATCGATTATAGAATAACAGTCTGAGAGGGAATTATAGATTAAATGGAGCAAAAACCAGAGGGAAAAAGCAAACAAAGGATGCTGGGACAAAATGAAATGAAGAAGAAACAATAAATGGCTGTAATTTTCACAAAAAAATCATGAAAACCCATCTGCATTGTTTTTCAGTGTGCATGTGAAAATGTAATGTAACCTTGATGAAAAACATTTCTTCAGGTGGTAAGATCTAAATTAACTGGTTTACACTACAAAAATATATTTTAAAGGTCAGATCATGTAAAAATGTCTCATTATAGTACTTAAGAGTTGCTCCCTATTATTATTATTACTTATTATTAAGTATTAACATTAATCAACCAAAGCTTTATGCATTATAAAGCATTAGATAAATACATTATCACCAATATCTATTAATGATTAGAGCCTTACAGTTGAAAAAACTTAGAAGTATAGGATTTTTGACAAAAATACAAATTTATGTATGACATTTAATGTGTTTGCATGTGCTGTGGGTGTATTAAGTAGCTGGATAAATAAAAAAAGATGAAACAGAAAAGCTGTGAATAAATGAATGTGAATAATAAAAAACAGAGAGAGGACAATGATCAACCCACTGCTTTTAGTGAGCTAGTTCTGCTGCATGACATTGTTAAAAAAAATATCACAAGGTCTACATGTAGGGCGGGAGGTAGATTTGCAGTTCCCATGGAAACTCGGGCACCATGCCTCACGAGAGGGACGTTCCCTTACACACTTTAACATCGACGGATCCCTTGGACGATCTATGCGAAAAGAAGAGAATGTTAAGCTAATTCATTTGAATCTGAGCTACCAATGTAAAATCTCAATCAAATAACAAGATTGCTTACTGACTTACCAAAAATATACATACATTCGGTTATAATCACATTACATACACTGAAAGACATGTGCGGTTTCTGTGACACTTTTGGCACCAAAGTGAATTAAATCACCGTTTTCAAACAGGTTTCCTGAAGACTTCCCATATCAGCCATTGGCTGGACAGACAGGAAGTCTCATCCCAAACTCAAGGTTGAGCAAATGTTGTGTGCTGGTGGGAAACACCATCTCCAAATAGCTTGTTTATAAGTCTCTCCATATATTAAGCTGAGATAGAAAGTATTTTAATATGAAAAAAAAATATAATTCAGCTTTACAGTTTTTTTTAGAATTATGTCTTATTTGTTATTTAATAGTTTGATTAGTTAGAAGCATCAAAAATGGGATAGTTCACCCAAAAATCTAAATTATGTCATTAATAACTCACCCTCATGTCGTTCCAAACCAGTAAGACCTCCGTTCATCTACGGAACACAGTTTAAGATATTTTAGATTCAGTCCGAGAGCTCTCAGTCCCTCCATTGAAGCTGTGTGTACGGTCTACTGTCCATGTCCAGAAAGGTAAGAAAAACATCTTCAAAGTAGTCCATTTGACATCAGGGGGTCAGTTAGAATTTTTTGAAGCATCGAAAATACATTTTGGTCCAAAAATAGCAAAAACTACGACTTTATTCAGCATTGTCTTCTCTTCCGTGTCTGTTGTGAGACAGTTAAAAACAAAGCAGTTTGTCATATCTGGTTCGCGAACAAATCATTCGATGTAACCGGATCTTTTTGAACCAGTTCACCAAATGGAACTGAATAGTTTTAAACAGTTCGCGTCTCCAATACGCATTAATCCACAAATGACTTAAGCTGTTAACTTTTGTAATGTGGCTGACACTCCCTCTGAGTTAAAACAAACCAATATCCCGGAGTAATTCATTTACTCAAACAGTACACTGACTGAACTGATGTGAAGAGAGAACTGAAGATGAACACCGAGCCGAGCAAGATAATGACTCGTTTGCAAGAAAAATAGTTCTAGTGACGTCATTACTGCAGGAAGTAGAGGGATGTAGTCCAAACTGGTCTTTCGATGTTGATGAATTCTGTAAATAAAATATCTCACTTGGCATTGAACTTCATGGGATCACGAAGAACGAGACCTTTAAAGAACACGACATACACGTCTCTTGGAAATCCTGTAAAATTCAACCAATCCGATGACGACTTCGACACTCCTGAATTGTTTCCATTTTTGTGTCCCATATGCATCATACGTTTAGCCAATGGTCCATGCGTGACATCTGAGGCTGAGACTAGGTCCAAACCATAGACTGTATGAAAAACATGGAGTAGCCGGAGCCGACCATCGTCATTTTGACAGTGCGTCACTTCGCATCACTCCTGGATAATTTAAAATGGGCATAAAGGTGGGAGCTGGTTGCTGAAACTATGCCCACCTAGGTTGATGGCGGTGACAGCAGCAGCAATCCACCTGTCAATCACGTGTACAGAACTTCAAAGCTTAATATAATTGAATAGGATGAGTTAAAAAAAATATAAAATAATTCACCCCCCTCACATTTGTCTTGATTTTTCCTGCTGTAAAGTTGGGCATTTTAGCATGGGGAGTCTTTGGGATTGACTCCTTTTTGAAGCCAGCCTCTAGCAGCCAATAGATGAATTACAGTTTAAGTCAACTTCTTGTTGGCTTTAAAAGAGAAAGCGGGAGTTTGCCGCTTGGTCCAAACCAACACTGTACACCACTTTCTTTCATTATGTTAACATGCACTCATTTTCAACAAATCTAAATGAATCCAATCTGATTTCAGATTCTGAAAGTGGTTATATGAAACGAGAAGTCCACAATATGATTCACATATTCATTTACATGTGCATTGCTTATATTCTGGGGGGGGGCAAGTAAAAATGTATTTTGTTTCACAGAAGAAAATGATTTTAAGCAACATCAGGGTAAATAAAGTAAATGATGAGAGAATTTTCATTTTGGAGTTTCTGTAAGATACCTCGATTTGTCCCACTTCTAACAAATGTATCGTTAATAAATACAGTCCTTCATATTTCATTCAATACTGAATTTTTTTTAATAATTATAATTATTTGAGCATTTTTTTTGTGATGGTATGACAAACAACTACTAGTTTGAGCAACACGGTACCAGCAATTTTTTTGAAATTGCTATCAGCTGTGAACTGAGCTCCTGTGTGAAGCACTTTTTGTGTGGTGTGTTGCTGCCTATGTAGAGCGTTCCAAATCAGCCATTTTATGAGGTTCCATTATGGTTAGGATGCTGCCTTAAGGCACAAGTATGCTTCAACTGTTTGTTTGCAGCTACATCTCACATACACGTGATGTAAAATTTGTTATCAACAGAGTTCACTCCCATGCTTATGCAGCCCACAATTTCCACCCTAAAGCACATTTGCGCATCTGAACTTGTCCTTTGCACATGTCCCAGGAATTTACTGCACTAATTGGTGGGTCAATTAGGTAGCAACACATAGTTGGCCCGCTAAACCATTGCTCTTCTCCAAGAAAAAAAAGTAAAATGTTAATAAAAACAACAAAAAGTTGGAAACAATAAAAATGGAAGTGCAAGGAAGCCAGACGGTACCTGTGTTTACAACTAGATTTTGAAACAGAATAAAGTTGGCACAAATAAGCTCATAAGGTTTTGGAAAAGGCTGTTCAGAAGAAATGTGTTTAAAAAAATGCTCAAATAAGTCTTGGATTCAAAAAATAAAACAGACCACCATAACTAAATATGTGTACTATAGTGTAAAAGTGTTTTATGTTCTACAACTGTTTTCTCCTTGCTGCCTGTATATTTGAAAGCAGCCACGTTTATTTCTCATACAACTTTAACTACTTTGTGCTGTAATTTTCCTCCTTCCATTCAATCTTTATCAGATGATAAACACTGAAAACAGAAGAAGAAATGAATTGATGACAGGAGGCTGAAACTCTTGCCATGCTGTGGAAGTGGCACAAATCTTACACGTATATCACAGGTTTTACCCTATCTAGGACTCTTAATAGGGATCCTCCAGAGCATTGCAGCAGAGATTCAAAGTAGGTCGCCCTGAACTTACACACCTTGATTTATGTCATGTGGATAGTGGCCAAGTCAATTTCAAGGAAATGGCTGTGGAATTTTGGACAGCCATGGTTAATTTATACATTTAAAAAAAAATAAAAAAAAATAAAAAAATAATTGGAACAGACAAGAATATTAAACATACAGTCTAAAACTCTGAAACCACACTGAAAATCTGAGAATCCAAAACTGAAAATTTGCAGTACATTTTACTCACCCTCAGGCCATCCAAGATTTAGATGAGTTTGTTTCTTCATTGGAACAGATGTGGACACATTTAGCATTCCATCACTTGCTCACCAGTGAATACTCTGCAGATGAGTGGGTGCTGTCAGAATGAGAGTCCAAACAGCTGATGAAAACATCACAATAATCCACAAGTTATCCACACCACTCCAGGCCATGAAAAGCTGTGTGTATATATATATATATATATATATATATATATATATATATATATATATATATATATATATATATATATATATAAAATCAATTTTCAATTATAATAAATTATCCATGTCAGAAAACTGAAAACTTGAACAAGAAAATTTGATAATTATTAAAATATTTATTTTTAAATCTATTAAATTTATTTTTAAATTTTAGATTTCAAGTAAATATGTTAGTTAGGTGAAAGAGGTTCAGATGACAACAAAAATAAAAATAAAATAATTACATGTAACTAAGAAAATTTTAAATAGAAATGTGTGTGTTTTTACAATAAAACGACAAATTAATAAATAGATAAAATACAAAATAATCAAAATACAAATGCAAGAACAGAATTATTTCCACTGTGGTTCTTTAGGAAAAGCCTCCTTCTCCTTGTCTAGACACAGCATGGAAACTTTTGAATGACAGCTCTCTTCCATTTATAACAGGCAATTTAAAATAATATACAGTAAGTTAGACTTTAGAAGCGCCTCTTTCTTCAGCTGATAAATGGGTCAGCAGTTGTTTAACTGCATAGTACACCACATGAGCAGTTAATTTTTAACAAGTCCAAAAAAACTAATATAAGCAAGCCGATGGGTTTTATTAAGAGAGAAAAAGGGGTTTGGCCTCGTAAACAGGAAGAGACAAGAGTCAGGTAACCAGAAACCGCGCTTTCATTCTGTGCATGAAACGCTTGAAGTGCGTCGTGGTGGGAGAGGCACAAAGTTTGCAGAGGATATTTGAATATCGTTTCTTCTACTTTATGTCATCATAACGGCATTTTGTACATCGCTTGGCAGCAGTTTTGAACTAACTGATTTTAAACGTTGAATTGAGGCCATAAATCCTTCCTTTGCTTTTGGCGAAGCTCCTCAGGTGTTTTGTTCTTCCAGCAGAAGACACGCTGAAGTTTCGTCCATTAGGCGATGAGACATTCGATGCAAACTCTTGCCTACATTTGAACTATATTAGTTCCGCTTTCCGCTTGTTTGTATATAAACACTCCATTACCTATTCAGAAGGACATACGGGCCAGTGCATCAGGTAAGGATGTTTTAAAACTCTTGAGGGGGTTATTTGTTTGTTGCTTAGCCAACAGGTAGCGTTTTTATTAGCATGATTTTCTTCGCGCACGTACGGCGTACTTACGTTAGGCTATGGAAAGTAACTTACATCCGTTTAATGCGCGTTTTATGAACGGATCTTAAATTTAGTTTAAAATTGTTTTAAGGTTTTATAAATGTAATATTTGTATTCGTGTCTATTTCATATGTTTTTACAAAATGGTATTTATACCATTTTATAGAAGTGTATTTTTGTATGTCTCTAAAAATGTCAAGGGGTGTAACCATTAAGCAAAAACTACTAAATACAAAACGTGTCTCTGCATGACATGGACAAAATGTAGCCTATGACATGTAGAGAGAGAGAGAGAGAGAAACTTACTGACCTTGAGATGCACAATCATACAGGAGTCCTCTCAATTACTTTATTTTTTTTATTTTTGGCCAGTTGCATGTTGGTTAGGTCAACCTGACATGGATTTGGCAGACAAATGTTTATATATATATATATAAAACTGCTGTTATAAACGTTGTAACTGCTGTTATACACTGCTGTAACACACTGACTTGGATTTGGCAGGCAAATGATTTAAAGCCTAAAATCTTTTATAACCGTAACTGCTTTGAAACCTGGCTTGACAGTGTCACGTAACACAAATATTTGCCACAGTTTTATTACTATGCCTCAGTCCTTACTATTCTTGCTACAGTAAAACTTCTAAAGCTTCAAAGGCACACTTTTTAGACACTGCTGTCATTGAGATGATTGTTATTCTGGCTGTTTTAAGGGGTTCAATATTCAATTCACAAACAACACTTTGTTTAAAGTTAATCTCACATGGCTTGGTATAACTTGATGTGCCAAGCAGGTGTCTCCATGTTTAAAGCAGGAGTTTGCAACGCCCTGTGCTGGTAATCCCATCAGCCTGTCATGGGAACAGAACTAAATACATCAGTTTAGTTTTCACAGGCTATCAATTGTCGTTTGATGCAAGGATCAGTACAGTACTGGATTGGCTCTGTCTGTGTGTAATCCATAACAGAACAAAAGTATTAGAACCACTAAGTAAGTACCAAGTTTACATATTCCACATTTAAAGTAAGAACATATCTTCAGATACTTTGCAGGATTAGTTGGCAACCCAATTTCATGCTGCAGTCATTCTTAAAGGCATGCACACACATAATTTTGCACATTGTAAGTATATGAGTGCGTCAACACGAACCCCAAAATGGAGCTCTTAGAATTCACTGAACTGAATGATTGAAGAGAAAGAGAATCCACCTGAAGTTTTCCCCACCCCTCAAGTTGTCTGCTCGCTTGTCTGTGCAAGAACTACTTACCTCTCACAAAAAGTGGTTTTATCTGGAACTGAGGAATAAACAGGCCTAAAACAACCGGTAGCAGAGCTGGAAACCGTCCTTGTCATTGCGGCTGCAACCTGTTCAAGCGATTCAAACTAATTCCATCTGGTGCTTTTCCACCCATGAAGGGAGGAACTTTGAAGTGCAGTTCAGGTCCACCAGAGGGAAAAGTACAGAGATTTAGAAAATGAAAATAAAAGTGCAGACAGTCAGGGAGAGAAAATTGAGTGGTCTAAAGAAGGAACGGTCTCACTGGTGTCCTGGTGAAGATGCTCTGAATGGTCCCTTCCTAGACCTCTAGATGATGGATGTTCAGTTTGCTGAAGGGAAATTCCTCACTGCCATGGAGTCACTATGCCATCAAATACTCCATTAATCCAAGGAAAATGACCTGTGCAGTCTGAAGCATTGATTTGCCTATGGATATATAATGCAGGACAAACTTTGGCAGACCGTTACTAATTACTTCTCTCTTGTGATAAACAAAGATTTAAGGCTGAAGTGTGTATTTATTTGATGTTAAAACGTTTAAATTGATGTTTGAGCCTGATGTAGCAATAATGACTGATCCAATGGCATGAGTTTGAGACAGGACAGTTTTTCAGATCAATGGTGGATGGGGAAGTGTTCAGGGAAACGTGTTTGAAAACCATCAGTGTTTTTCAGCAGTTCTGTTTGGCATTGCAAATGGCACAGTTAGATATTAGATAACATAGATTTCATTGCTGAACTTAGAACAACTTGAAATTTTCTTTGAAGATAATTGTAGACGCTACAGCACACTAGTTCTTTATTGGAATCTGAGGTTCCAAATAGAAAGTTTAACTTCCAAGGAACATTTCCATTGGTTCTTTATCATGGAAAAAGTTCTTAAGTTCTTTAGATAAAAATTGTTTCAAGAAATGTTTACTGAAATGATTTTGGGTAACCCAAATTGCTTCCATAACATTTGCTATGAAAACCACTTTTAGGAACCTTTATTTTTAAGAGTGTATACAATTAAGTAGTTCTGCATAGTCATTTAATAAAGTGGCACATCCAAACCCTAACAAAACAAGACTGATATGAGGTTTAGGTTTATTGGTGTGAAATCTGTGATATATGCACATTAAGATGGAGGACTGCTGGTGAGATGTTCCAGTTCTTTGGGTTCCTCTCGTTGGTCTGTAGGCGTTGATCTTGTTTGTTTGCCAGGATAATTTAAGAGAGATGAGAGAAGGCTACAATCAATCTAAATGCACCCCAAAGGTTCACTGTCAGCACAATTAGAAAAAAATATCTCTAGAGGTAACCTGACTAAGAGTTTAAAAGTTTTTTCTTTTTATCACATGGGATGGCGCGATCAGATCTACTTTGAGAACGGTGTCGTGCTATTAGATGCATGTTTGGATGCTAAATTGTTGTTTATACATGCAGGCTTCCAGAGAACCTCTTTGCACAACAGCCTGAGGCCAAAGATGCTGTTGCTCAGTGTGTAATTTTTTGTGTAAATCCTTTGCTGCTGTCTTAGTACTCATCTCTCAGTGTGCGCTTGGACCGCTTCACAGCATCCTGCTGGCTAAAGAGTTGGCTAGCTGTTGGAGACATGTTTACTTTTGATGGCAAACCACTGTGGAAAACCACAGGAGGACAATGCAACGACATCACACTGCTAATTTTTTTTGTACACAAATGCAATAGTTGGGAACGGGTTAATTCACCCAGATATTAAAATGATGTCATTAATAACTCACCCTCATGTCGTTCCAAACCCGTAAGACCTCCGTTCATCTTCGGAACACCGTTTAAGGTATTTTTAGATTTAGTCCAAGAAGTTTCTGAATGGAGGTCTTACGGGTTTGGAACATGATTTCGACATGAGGGTGAGTCATTAATGACATAATTGAATATTTAATATTTAATATTTGGGTGAACTAACCCTTTAAAGAAATAGTAAGCCCAAAAATGAAAGCTTTGGCCTCATTTTCTTATTACCCTCATGTTGTTCCAAAACCTATATGACTTTCTTTCCTGGAACTCAAAAGGAGACGTATATAGCCTCATATATTATGGCACAGATGTTATGTTCATTTAATTTGAAAACTGAGATATTGTTTATTTCACTATGTTTACAGTCTTCCTTCTTCATAATACTTTCTCGGTGGAGGTAAAAGATGAAGGCGAGCTCAAATCAAACTGAATCCCATCTTAATTTCATTGTGAAAATATGCAGTGGAATACCATCACATCTCCACTGGACTCACTGTCACTCAGAGCTGCTTATTATCTCGTATAATAGAAGCGGCTGGGCCTTGGGAAGCCAGCACACGCTTCTCAATGGCCTGCACATAATAAATCTGAAGTTTACTGAGTGTCTCTGTCTATTTTTACTAGTGGGCTCAGTTGCCCAGAGGTTCTTCTCTGTGCTGTGTTAGTTTTATTAGTAAATCTTGGTGAATTGGATCCGACGTGTCTACAACTTTGTGTAGTTTGATAATAGAATGTTATGAAGTATTTTTTTTCTTTTCTAGATACTAAAAGTGCTTTACAGTAAACTTATCACAGTCCTTCTGATGCAGTCTTTGGTTAAAGTATAAATAGACTGATATTGAGACCAATCAGTTGTACAATATTTGGTCATTTCAGATGCTGGGAATTATCTCATCAGCAAATAAACAAACCTGCGGTTGTGGTTTCGAGCCCCACGTTGGGCATGCCCTTTGGCTATCTCTCTCGCCCCTCCCAAAGGGTGTCATACTCCAATGACCTCAACTGACCTCAGTTTCTGGAAAGCCGTGGCTTAGTGGTTAGAGATTTTGACTCCTAACCCTAAGGTTGTGGGTTCAAGTCTCGGGCCGGCAATACCATAACTGAGGTGCCCTTGAGCAAGGCACCAAACCCCCTGCTGCTCTCCGGGTGAATCAGCAAAAATGCCTGCCAATGCTCCAGGTGTGTGTTCACTGCTGTGTGTGTGCACTTTGGATGGGTTAAATGCAGAGCACGACTTGAGTATGGGTCACCATACTTGGCTGTATGTCACTTTCACAAGAAAGCTTTTGTGCATTTTTACAAAAAACAAACAAACTTGTTTTCTGTAAATTTCAAGACTGATTTGTTATGTTTAGCTGCGTTATCAGTGTTATTTCAGCCTGTGGAAACTTTGGTTTCTGTATGTTGTCAATGATGCAACCAGATACTGTGAGAAGACCAAACATAATGGTTTAAGAATTGGTCATTGAAACACCATATTTATAATTGCATGTCCTCACTAATGTTTGTGGTTATGGCCCTGGATATCAGTGTAAGCATCAGCCACTAAAAACCTATAACTGGTTAAGACCAGGATACCCAGTCCTGTTCCTGGAGATCTATCTTCCCGTAAAGTTCAGCTTCAGCACTGATCAAACATGGCTGAACCAACAAGATTTTCAGGAGCGTTTGATAATTACAAGTGTTTGGTCAGGGTTTGAAATGAACTCTGCAGGTAGGTACAGTAGATCTACAGGAACATGCTGGGCATTTTACGATTAAGAGAACCCAACCACATTTAGACAACCTTCTCCAGGGTTTGACCATACCAATCAAATACTCAACCTTAAAGTGACCTATCAGAGACTGATCAAAAGACATGGTCTTGAATTCTACAATTTAATGCATGAATGATGAATACGCCTCATGAAAGGCTTTAAACCTAGCAGATGCTCCGATACCCTGCAGAGCATGAAGGATATGAGGTCACAGCTCTACTGTCATCTCTGCCGTATGGAGCTGGGAATTAGTAATGCAAACTATGAATATTTTGAAAGCAGCCTTGCTGTTTGAACGCTACCTGATTAATTTCCACTGCCTGCATGAAGGGTAGATAGGGATGCTTGTAATTATTTATGAATAGCGGTTTATGATTTATATTCAGCTGGTGCTGTTTAAGACATGCTTAAAATGCTCCAATTTAGTGCTGTGAAATGCTGTTTGCATGCTTCATTTTCTATAGATATTGACATTGTCTGCTGATTTGTTCAGTATCTTAAAACCATTGTGTTTTTCATGCCAGGAAACTATTTCCACACTAATTATCTGCTTAGTTGATCACGTCAGCTGCTCTTTTGACTTGTATGTGGAATCCTGTCAATGTTTCCTGACCTTTATACCACCTCTTTATCCCGATTATCTTGTTGACATGCTACAAAGACTTGCAGGAGATCTCTATGAGATGTCTCACATTTTACACATCCACGTTTACGAATATGGTGTTGTAAAGTCTTTTAAAACGCTGTGTAGTTTGATGTCAATTGCCCTGTAAAATGGATTTAGCCATTAGGAATAATAAGCCAGTGTTGTCAAAGAGAACTTTGCAGTACCCCACCATAATGCAAAAAACATCTAATTCATTTTCATTACTGCAATGCAATAAAATAATGATATTATTTGAGGGTACCATTTTGCATTTTTTTTGCTGGCCGGCAACATGCATGTGAATGCAGCATCATGCAAAAACCATTTTAGGTTACACATTCATGTAGAAATGTGGTATATGCAATTAGCCATGATTATTTTATTGCAACATCATATTTTAAAACTTTTTTTTTTTTGCATAACTTTTTCATCATTATGATGGTATATATCGCACTGAATTTAATTTATGCTAATTTAACATAACACTCATGAGTTTTTGGCAGTGCAGTAATGAGAATTGGGAGAGAAAATGTGCCTCGGTTTCATAATGTCACAATGCAGAGAAATCTTACTGGTCTCAAAAATATAATTTCATATTTTTCATTTGAAGTCTGGTGTGAAAATATGTCTGAGGCAGCGGATTGTGAGATTCAAGAGGAAGAGTAAAACAGGTTTGTTAATTTAGGAAAATCAGGAAAGAACTTCAAACATGCTGGAGAGGTCTTAAAACAAGTCCTTGTTTTCTCAACACTGTATAATCATATTTTGAGTGACACTTTGTGTTGTTGGTTGATTTGTCTTTGCTAAAGCTTACTCAAGGGCAGCGGAGGAGCATATGTGTGTTAAACATTAGACACAAAACAATGACTCATTGCTTTTGGTTCTAAAGAGAACATATGTTTTTAATAGACTGAAAAAGTTAATATTTAACATAAAAATAGAGCAGAGCAACACATGTACTATGCACACACAAATTTCCGATGTGACTTTGGGTTCTATGTTTGAGTAGGATGGATATTCAGGGAAAATAAAAGGCTGAAATTGATCTTATCCATCAGGAATTGATTGATTCAATTTTTTTCTTCCAAAATGCTACATAGTTTGAAAAGCTTTTTCCTTTTTAATATTATTGCCATAATCTTTGCTATTTAAAAAGGCTACATTATCTAGTAGCCCAGCACAGATCTATTGGTTAACATTAACCAATATCCTGTGACATCAGCTTGAAGTCACAGTAAGGTTACAAAGATAAACATTTTCTATTTTGGCATAACATGCACTGATAAATCATTGACTATAAAACAGGGAACACTTAGAAAGTAAATAAGATCAGTTCTGATTTCATGTAGACTTTAAACACTCATAAAGGGGAGAAGTGTATTTTTATCTTCGGTTGTAATTTTCCACACTTACCAGCTCATTACTGCGTTTGATTGGATTGGCAGAGCAGATGGATATGAGCATTTAATTCATAAGGTCTCAAGTGTTGCTTAATCACTTCGGAAATGTTCCATATATGCTACGTAATTATTACATAATTGAGTGCAGTATGTCAAGTGCATAGTTGGGTTTGCACAAATTCCACAAAGTAGGTGCACACTTAGTCTTAACCGTATTTCTAAGTGCAGGAATTCAGCTGCTTAAATGAAGCAAGGCCATCTATAAGTGGACACAAGTATGTGAGGAAGGTCAATAATTACGTTTGGCAAAGTTTATTGACATGTTCCCTGTATGCTGATGGAAATCAGTGCGTTTGGTTTAGGCAGGATTAGGCTGGTCTCACATTCTTCCCTAAACCTGTTTAAGAAAATCACTAATCCCAAACAGCAACATGCCGTTACATGTCACTTTGCCTGCCTGCTGTGATCACAAGAATATCTGGTGGAATATCCTGATATGATTGCAGGAGGGAAAGTGTGCTTTGAGATCCTGTTGGGGAAAGAGATGTTTAATCATTGACCGTGGCTTACTGAGTCTCTGTTCATTAAAGTCAAAAATGAATATTTGACACTGGTGCTTAAAACATGCTCGGATAAATATATGATAGTGGTATTAGTAACTTATCTTTATGTATATATTCACAGTCTGCTGAAGGTTGTGTTTAAAATCCGTATTTGACCTGAGATGTCATAATACGGCTGGTTTTGGATAGTCAGACTTCTGACATTGCATAAAAAATAATGCAGAACCACTATGAAGCATTCTGGTCAAGGACTCTGTAATTGACATTTATAAACTTCAAATTACTTATCTTATTGGCCAAGTGATTAAAAATGACGATATATTGGTGCCATATTGCTTAATTCACAATATTAATGTTTTTAGACTTTTTTTTTTCTTTTAATTCATTGTATAAGTATTAGATATTTGTAGTTGTCTGTTTACCATATTTTTTAGATTATATTTAGATTACCTATGCCATAATCTAATGCTCACTTGAAGTTAAAAATATCTTTAAAACATGAATTTAATTGCACTATTAAAACTAATTGTTAGCAAATCTCAAAATCCATCCATCCATCTTCCGCTTATCTGGAAAATCTCAAAATCAGTATTTTTTTTTTTTTAAATGGTACATTTTAATTTTATTATGCCTCACTTGTTAACTTTTAATAAGTATTTATAATTTTTATATTTGAATGCTTATTTATAATAAACATTTAAAATTATTGAAATTAATGTATAATGCATTATAAAGTATTCATAATGTACAATATGCATTATATTTTTTCAGAAATTTTAACAATAGACAAAATGCATTTTGCATATGCAGATTCATTGTTACATCTGAAATTGGTTGTGTAGTGTTTTAATGCATTATTCTTTCCAAAGGGGATAAGTATTATAGGTCTTCTAAATGAAATCATACAGTGGATTGTAAGATGCATTACGATTCATAATTAATGCATTACTTTTATAATGCATTATATGTAATATGATTTTATTTATTTAAAATAGTATTACATTTTAATATTGGCCATTTATCATTTATCATCTCATGAAATGAAAGTAATTATGGTCGTACCTTTCATTCTTGAGCTGAAATATGTGCATCTCTAGATAAAGTCTTGTGCACCTTGACTGAAATTGTATAGCATCTAGCCAATCAGATTGGAACTTTTGGTATGTGAACATGCGATCTTGAGCCAAGACTATTATTTTGCAATATTACTAGTTGTGTTGGTAGAGGAAAATCTCTGGAAAAGTTTTGCTGAAAGAGAAATTCACTTTAACACTGTAATGTTAAACCGCTTTCATCTAAGCACATGTATCAGAGATAAACTGTTGAGTATGGGCACAACAATGATGCTAACTAACTGATAACTAAAAGATTAATGTTCATGCTCTTAGGTCTCCGTTTCAGAGCTGTTTGTTCTCTGTGAATCTAGGTGATGTGCAGCAGAAGTGGAATGTCGGCTGTATTCATCTAGAGGTGATGTGCTTTTTAATGCCCAAAGCCCCAAGGCGCTGTCAGGGTCCGTCAGAACAGGTGCCTCACCATCTGGGTGTCTTTTGTTACCTGATTATTTCCACCTTTGAATTTGCTTAGTAAACTTCAAGATTGTACACTCTGAATATATAATGTAATGTTCACATACAGTACAAGTCACATACATTTGACATGAGTGATGTGTTCACGCTTGCACTGTAGGTCAAAAGTTTAGAATATGTTTCGTAATAACAATAATAATGTTTTGGAAAGAACTCTCTTTTGCTCACCAAGACTGCATTTATTTGACCAAAAATGCAGTAAAAACAGTAATACTGTGAAATATAATTTCAATTTAAAAATTTTTATTTTTTTTTGTATTCAAAAATGTTATTTATTTCTGTGACGCAAAGCTGTTTTTTCAGCTAACAATTAATCTGTCAGGTACAAATCAGTACAGCACTCAACAACTCTGCGCTCTGGGATTGCTGTCTAAAAATTGTATGTAATGCTGGTTAAGATATAGGGGGCTGCCTAGTTAACATGTCAACTTTGAGTAACATATTTTGCATTGTGAGCATGCCTGCAGTAAAATGCTGCCTACATAGTCAGCTCACTTCATTCTGGAAGAATTCTCTTCATGTCAACAATTCACTCTTGTGTTTCTATTTTTATTTCTTTTGAGGAAATTTAGAGGAAACATCTGAAACATGTTTATACTTGACAAAGTGTGCACTTCCACATAATTTAACCAAAGGCCTCTATGCAACCTGCATTCCAGGTTGAGGTCTGCAAGCCCAAAAGGTCCATTCAGGCTGGGCTCGGGCTATTTTTCGGCCGATATATCGGTTGACCTCCAGAAAGGAAATGTGTTTGCATGAAAATAATGACATTGATTTGATTTAAATTTGCATTGTGCAGTATTATACCAATGCCAGGATATGTCAGGATGACTGGATAAACTGGATTGCGGATGGTTAGTGAATAATAAAACATTTTAGTAGTAAAATTCAGTGCACAAAGTGATGCAGCTGTTTCATGTAATCTCCTCCGACTGTTCAAATCTCCAGTTTAATTACATCATTAAAAAAAAGAACAAGAAAAACATTTGACTGAAAATATGCTTGGTAGAAAAATAGCTTGGAGGTGTTTTTGATTTTGAGACAGAGGACTGAATTAAAAACAGACCAAAAAGCATACAGAATCTGGGCAATCCACCAGTACAGAGAGAGAGGGAGAGAAAAAGGGAAAGCAACACTTAACATTTTTGTCCTTGACACCGGTTCTTCCCTTCCTCTGTAATGTGTGTGTGTGTGTGTGTGTGTGTGGGGGGGGGGGGGGGTGTAAGTGTCCTAGAAAGAGGGAAATAAGTACAACAGTCCTTTTTCTGCCCTTCAAAGTCACAAGTGTGTTAGTACCATAACAAATATTTGAGACATTCCTTTGCAGCATGACTTGAAAAACATGAGCATCAGGGAAACATAATGAAGCCTTTTATTATTATTTTAAGATACCTCACAGCTGTTTTGTCATGGTAACATGGTGCTTACATACACATGCACGTTGCACGCTGTGCCTGCAGTGGTGTTTTGTGGTTGTCTAGCCATGACTCAGAAGTCGCATCTTGATCTGTGCCCTTTGCTCACACGTGGCTGCTTTTCTTTCAAGCTGTTCAAACAGAGCTTAGTGGCTTGGCTTGGTACAGAAAAATGAGCAGAACAAAGTCTAAAGATAATCTTCGATGGTAATTGATAGTGAATTTGAGGGAAGGTACCCTGTATGGCTTCAGAAGATTATAGAAAGCCCAGAGGGTGACATTTTGCCAAACCTGTCAGAGATTTGAAGACTTGCGGCGATGTTAAAGCGCATTTGGTTGCACTGTTTAAATATGAAATCCTCTTATGAATCAGCTTTTTCAGTTTATAATTAGCTGATCTGTCGTCTTATGCATTTTGATGAAGGCTGACCTTTCCTAATGTGCCTTCATTTCCTTTTTTTTTTCTTGCATCCAAGTATTTCCTGCACTCTTTGACAAACAACCTAAATTGATTAAGCGAAGCTTGCTCAGACATTCTAGTGCAAGCCACAGAATATTTGAAATATTCCATCTGACACCTGGAATCCACCATGAAATAAACTCTTGCAGTGTTAAATCTCAAGTTCAGATCTCACTGGCTCTCCTGTTAAGCTGATGGATAGCATTACTCGCAGCATCTACAGACTTAGTGGTGAGAATCCCAGCTTGATGGTTGGCTCACTGTGTGACTTATTGACTCCTCTTGTTTTAGTGCTTGTGCAAGAACCCAGTTTCCTATGACCAGCCGTCCCCCAAAAATCTTTAGGTACTTTTCACAATATCCAAGTAGTCTCTCAAAATCAGACTTCTGGCTGTCTTTATTGGAACTTTACCAACCACTGCTGTATTTGTTGCGTTTTCAATGACATTTCAGGTCACATGCTGAACACAAACAGCCCAACAGGAATAGACACCACTGCATAAAATCCAATCCTTAAGTATTTTGTTTAATGTTCCAGTTTAAAAAAAAAGGTAGACATACTTTGTGAATCAACTCTGCATACAATTAAACATTTTGGACGAAATTTGCTTCCTATAAAATTGTTCCAAAGCTGTAAGTTTTTTTTTTTTCTTCTGCAGAAAATGTATTTAGAAAAATCTGTTGTTTACCCTTAATATGAAAGTCGATACGAGCAAATGTTGTTTTGGTCTCTATTGACCTCCAATGCGGGGGCAAAAACAATTGTAACATTCTTCAAAAATCTTTAATAAAGTATATTATTTTGTGTTCAGCAGAAGAAGAAAGGAAAACATAAAGATTTGAAACAATGTGAAAGTGAGTAAATTATATCAATGTATGAAGTCTTACTGCACTGGTAGATTTTAGTCACTTTTTTAACAAAACAAGTCCAGTAAAGTAATAAAAAAAATTAAACTTTGTTTCCTGGTAAAATCTGTACACCGTGACTCCTAGAAATTGTTAAAAGCCAGCAAAACAGATGTAGACCATTTGAGAAGGCTTTTGGTATTTTTGTGTGCAATATATGCATCAAACAGTCAGTGAATGGTCAGAGGGAGGTCTGAGGGTGTGCAATCAGTATGAGACTGTCATTAAACCAAACAGTATCAGAAAAAGCATCTGGTCTGATGACACTGTCAGGTTATCTGACTCCTTAGATCATGGACAAGAGCCTGTCCTGCAGGCACTGCATATACAATACACACACTCCTTCTTCCATGCCTCCCATTGTAAGGTTGGTTAAGGTGCCTGAACCCCACAGTGTTTGAAAACGTGTTTTTGAGCTTCTATGAAGGTGCAATATTGTTGTTATGAGTTACTTTAGTTCTTGGCTGGGTGTTGAACCATGCAGAGGATATTACAGATGGAGAGCTTTGGGGGTTGTGAAGAGCTTGTTCCTGTCTGAACAGAGACTATTGTATGGGGTGACTAACGTTTAGCACAGAGGAGCACCTGACAGAGAGGACATTAATCCATTTCTAGCAGCCCTGTGCAGCTCAATAACATCCCAAACAAGTAAGAGAGACGTCCAGGGAGGCCGACACGGGTAGCTGACTGCTGGCCAACAACCCCTGGTCCTCCCTAGAGAAGTTTAAGACATTTTACTACAACAGTGGTTAAACTCAAGTTGCAAGCCCAGAGAGTCAATTGATAAGAAGTTGGTTTGTGACAGAAATTACTATAACGCACTTTTTGATGCGTTTAGACTGCAGTTGCCGTTTTAAGTTGCACCAGAAGACAGTTTACAGCAGGGCCAGACATGGGCTTTTCCATTAATGGGCAATATTTGCCCATTGGATTTCTTACTTTTTCAAAGGGCAATTTTTATAGTTACTTTATTTCTGCCATGACAACTCTTGGAAAGTTTAGCATGGTTATATATATATATATATATATATATATATATATATATATATATATATATATGTATATATGTATATATATATGTATGTATGTTAGAATAATGAATAATGATGTGATTATATCAGCCTGCACCATCTAGAGTTTTAGGACAGAACTTTATATAAAAATAACTGATTTTTGCCCTCCTATCTGGAATTTGATTCATTTGTGTTCATTCTGATGCCATTTTTGCTCCAGGCCTCTGTTCATTTCCGAACTTGGTTTACAGTAAATACAGCACCTGTGAGAAAATGTTACATTGTTTTTGTTTTCTATTGTTTCCAGGCGTACATATCATCATACCATGTGATATCACCTTTAGGAATCTGCCCCCAGGGCTGTCTTGCACTGTTTGTGACATACACGCGTTCACACATTCATATTCTGTTTGGAATTCTTGCAAAGACTTCATTGGAATCCTGTGTTTTCATATTCTGCCCGTTTACAGTGTCACTCATCAAGACCTGGCAGCGTTGTTACAACCGCCACACTAAACGTCACATTCCTCTTATTCCCCCCAATGAACACACACACACACACAGGCACTCACATACACAAAAGCACTGTATTCTGCAGTACTACAGTCAAATTCCACAAACACTATTTTGGTGTCTTTGGCCTGAGGAGAATCAAAATGGGGCCGGACTGCAGAAAACATCCGCAGTGAATCAATGCTCATGGAGTAAATGCACAGAAAGTTGAAACTTACCCAGCCCAGAGGAGTGGAGCACCCCCAGCACTGCACATTTTGTGTGTCTCCCTTATTTATCGCACCTGATTCAACTCATCAGCTCATTAATGGAGACTGCAAGACCTGAAATGGGTGTGAGGTGCTAGGGGTGCTTGCAGGTTAAAAAGATGGGATGGGAGTCATTAGCCACATTTCCACCGCTGTAACTTTACCCAGGAACTAGAAACTTTGGGCTGGTACCTCTGTAGCTGTGTCCAAATTCAGGGTCTGCATCCTCCTTAGGATCCTTCCTACCCGGTTGAAGGAGGATAGGTCCTCCGACGACCGCAAAAACCGGAAGTCGGTGTTTGTGAATTTGGACAGCCTACCCTTCTTTCAGTTCCCTCCCTTACGCTTTGCTCATATCCTGTCGCCTACCAACCGTGACAGCGCTAAGCAAGACGGGGGTGAAGAGCTTATCGTTCTCTCCCCGGAGCTTTATAAACACTTCTGTCTGCTCTTTCGTCCTTAGAAGCGTTAAAAACAGCTTCAATCACTAACAAATAAGCTGTGTGTAAGGGTATATTCACACAGGCAGTAAGGAAGAAGCTAGTTTATGAAAGTAAACTTTTTTTTTTTTTTTATTTATTGTAAAAAAAAATTACATATACACGTACAAATGTAAAAAAAAAAATGCTTAACGCTAAAACAAAATGCCTAACTAGAAAACCACTGAAAATATATATTTTTGAAAAGCCAGTTTTTAAAAAACACCGAAAATAATACTCCTCCCCCACTCCGCTACCGCTCGCTTCGTCCTGCCGAAAAGAATTATGGGATAGGTAGGACGCGAAAGGATCCACCACATCCATCCTTCCAGTTCGGGGAAAAGGAGGACGCATTTGTGGGCCGCATTTGAAGGATCCTATGAATTTGGACAGCCTTCGTCGCGGCGGTGTGACGTAGCATCCTTCAAATGAGTCCTCCGAAGGATGTAGACCCTGAATTTGGACACAGCTTGTGTGTTTCCACTGCAGGAACCAGGATCTATATAAAGTTCAGGGTAAAAAAAAAAAAATATTTATATTATAAAAATTAGATATTCTTGAAAATTAACACACTCCCTAACAAACCACTTCTTTGTCTTGTGTTCTTAGTTTTCTTTCATTGTAAATTTTTGTTTTTGTTTTTTTTAACCTGCAACACATTTTTTGTCCTGCAGCAAAAATGTGAAAACCACAGCACTTGAATTCTGCCTTGTTCAAATGCGGAAAAAGTATTCACTGTTTTAACCACAGGTATATCCTTGTTATAACATGCTTCACATTTCCATAATCACAGGGCATTCAAACACGCACCACATTGACGCTATTGTATATACTGTATAATCTCTGCCTCATTTAGGTCACAAGACATTGTACTGTAATAAATGGCAGTCCGTTGGACTCCTAGATTGTTTTGTGAAGCCTCCACAAAGAGCTTTGCTTTTGCTGGCGCACATAACAACCACTGGTATTCAAACTAGACAATATGGATTATGTGATACAATAAGAAATACTTTGTTGTTGTTGTACTGTGTCTCTCAGTTTTACTCAAAAGACTTGTTTTTTCCTCCAAGAAAAATCTGATAAACATGCCTGTGTTCTCAAGAATCAGGTCAGATCATTCATCATGCACCTAAATGTGGGGTGTGAGGATGACATGCAGGGAACAGGCTTTCAACAACAGTTTCCTACTGATGTCACGCTAATGTAGAGCATGTCAACTTTGCAAGGAGGAGTTAAACTAGATGTCTGTTATAGACAAGCCATGACGTAGCATTAGCATGTCATGTTAGAGGACAGATTGCTCACAAGCTGGTCATGCGCTAAGTGCACTCAAATAATCAAATACAAATGCATGCATTCTGTACTGAAGTGAAAGTGTATTTGAAGTACAGTACATACGTAACATTAAGTGTCAACAGATCAAGAATTAACAAGCTCAGGGTTTTTTAAAGTTCTCAGATGCTGCTTGTGCTTAGTGTTGGAAGGACAGCACAGATTTTGAAAGAGAGACTTGTTTGAGATTGTTAAAACTAGATGTCAGGAAAGGCGTGAAGTCCAGTTTAGTTTGCAAGTACAATCAGTACCAGCAGGATTTAACCTCTAGGTTGGAGAAAAAATGAGCAGTTGCCATAGAGATATCTGAAAATGTTGTTATTATTTAGAGGTATTTATTACAGTAGACTGCTGGTATTAAGCTGCCTTTGGCTAATGCTGTGTTTGAAATTCTCTGCATGCACAAATGTGGGAAATGAACACGCAGTCAGGTTAAGACTACAAACACTCAGCAGTCGCATCAATGCAGCTTCCTGTTGCCGTTTCAGCCGTCCACATTCAAGGTTAGTTGAACACAGATGTGTTTCCTCTCCCCGCGGAGGGCTGCGTGCCCTGCTCCAGGTGCCCTGTTGACAGATTTCTCACTGGTTTGTGTGCTCTAGCATGGCTGTCAGAATTCCTGCTAGGCATCTTTTCAACATGCTGGTTGACACTAGCAGTGTGACTTTTAACTATTTAATTGGTAGGTGAAAAAATAAAACACAATCCAGAATAACAACCCAAGCTTACTGGCAAAACATGCCGGTGATATTTCTGCAAAATATTATGTTGCTGCTTGCATGCTTTGCGACACTTCCAAAGTGAATGAACATGCTTTTAGAGCTACTCGGTGGACATTTTTAACTGAAACTGAGAATCCAGTAAAATGTAGTCAAACCAGAATGTATGAATTGTTAATGATAAATCTAAGTTATTAAACTAATAAACAATCAATGGTCAAATTTTCTTGTTTTTGATTCAATAAAATTTGAATAAACGCATGCTTTACAACATTTGTTCAGCCCCCCCAATCAAAAGTTTTGATTGATTGATTGCTTAAACCGTATAACCGTGGTATTTTCTGAGACCATTATCATACCGTGAATCTCATACCGTTACAACCCTAATAAATTGCTAATAGAAGACATTTACTTTTCGAAACCATATTGACATTGTGTTCTGTTGTATTTATGCCTTTCATTTTCTTTATGTGGTGTTAAAAAGGTCTTAAATTTACCATCACAAAACGGGAATTACTATAGAGTTTTAAAGGCTCTGCATCACAAGTTCAGAGCTGTACCAGGTGAGCTAACAAGCAAGTTTACCATGTCAGAAAATCCATACATCTGGAGCTGGTTATGTGATGTCATAAAATTAAGTTATAACCTCAAAACACAAGTACAAATACATTGAGCATAGAACTGCATAAAAATGAACTTGATCTATAAAATAGTTTTTTTGCTTGTTTTTTGGAACAATGTAGGTAAAGTCATGATTTTCCAATGAGCCTATTTTAAGAAAAGTTATCTTGTGAAAAGTGAAACACTTTAGTCAACAATTTGAATAGTCTTGAAGCACAGATCAGCAATTTAAAAAAGAAAAAGCATATTTTTACACTCAGCTGTTGCTAAGACTACAAAACCTGAGTGCATTATCAATAAGCACTCATAAAGCAACAGTGTTCATCGCCACAGAGCGCAGTTATTGCTGACAGCCCAGTCAGCCAAGCACTGTGTCGTAGCAGAACTGTGGAGGATGTTTGCTCAGTCATCTGTGGATAAGATGAGGTGAACTCACACAGCTTTATGAAAATGAAGGGTATGAGAGCAGAAAGTGTGCAGGGTGGTGGGGAAGTGTGTTACACTGCACCCAGGGGCACACGATTAGCAGCGGTGTTTTCCGCATGGCTGCTCTACTTGCTGTTTGGATTGTCACATTTGTCATTTGCTGCTCGCTAACGGCCCAAGTTATTAGCCTAATTTCTGTACATTTAGTAATGCATCATGAATAAAGAAGTTACCCAGGCAGAAAATAGACAAATGATCCACAGTTAAACTAAAGCCATTTCAGCTTGAGGGGATTGAGTATTTATTTTGTTGCATTTTTACTCTTGTTTCCTAAAGTAAGCATCACTGTTTCTGATGCTCAATGCAAAATGGATTGTGTTTTTTTTTTTATATACAAAACTGACCCTAAATATTACAGTTTGTGCCACAGACATGAATGATAGGTGAAATCATGCAGCTTGCTTTGGAGATTATTGAAACGATTGAATGTTTACTGATACATATTATTTTTATAGTTGAGACATTTAGAATGAAGCAGAATTGTGAAACTTGTACATTTATAATAACTTTATTGCAACAGTGTATCGTTTAAGCTTTAGAGTTCATGGTTTAAAGTTGAGTATATCTTTGTATAGGAAAGGAAAGGACGTGGCATGTGGCCAAGTTTGGTGTCCCATACTCTGAATTTGTGCTCTGTATTTAACCCATCCAAGTGCAAATACACAACAATGAGAATCTTTTCTTGAAGGAGGCAAAGAGTTTATAAATGAAGTTATTAAATTAATTA
Source organism: Carassius gibelio (assembly GCF_023724105.1). NCBI lineage: Eukaryota > Metazoa > Chordata > Actinopteri > Cypriniformes > Cyprinidae > Carassius > Carassius gibelio. The sequence goes on along the minus strand of NC_068401.1, from coordinate 24,882,620 downwards.
TCAAATTACTTTGTTAATTGGCTTTACTTGTACTGAAATTAGAATATTTCTTAAGGATATTTGGGTAATAAATAAATAAAACCTAATTAAATCTAGACTTAGACTGAGGCCTGACCCGTATACAGAGACCAGACTATCAGAGAGACTTGTGGGTAGGCTGTTTTGACTAGCAAGCATCCATCCTACGATCATCCAAAATACCCTAGCAACCACATACTGTAGTAATGAGCTCACAACCACTCGTGAGACCTTAGCAACTACACAGCACTGCCCTGGCAAACAAGTGGGAGTGATTGTGGTAGTGAGGATCTATATTAAAGCTTTGTTCATTTCTCAACAACTGAAGCTGACATTGAGCCAGGCTTGAGAATGGAAGAGTGTTCAGAGTAAATACACAAAGACGGTGCTGACTTGCTTTGTGTTTCCTCGTGGTTTAGTGCGGTTTCTCATGAATGTGTATAATTCAGAGAATGGGAAGTGGAGATTAAGACTGTAAGGCTATGATGAAAGAACCATTATTATATTTTTGGTGACATTTGCATCCTTCCTTCCTGTAAACAGTTGAAAATTGTGAATATTGGAGGTTGAGGGTGTGTCAGTTTTTGTGTGTGCATCTGAAGGTGAGAGACTGTTTTATCTCAGTTCCCATGATCCCCTTTCCCCTGAGGCTCCATTCATTTCTCACGGTTTCCAGCGGGGTATGTCAGTCAGTCAAGCCTGTTCTCAGGGTAAATGCATTGTGTCTGACCAGCCCCAGAACACACATTTGACCTAAAACCATGTCATCTCTGCTCAGTGCTGTATTTACAAGAGCTCTGCAGCATGACTTCATTTGAAGACTACAGACTTCTAGAGTTTCTAGTTAGTAATTTTTGTACACCCACGCACTTGAAAAAAAAAGACTTCTTAATTACTCTTTTTTTTTTTTTTTTTTTTTTGATTTCCAGTAAAAATCTTAAATATATATAATTTGTTGAGAAGCAGCACTTCACACAGGATGTTAAGAATTTCATAGAGTGCATTTTTAACACAAGTATGTTTTAAATAGTATGTTTGTTTAAAGTTATTTAAACTTAAGTATAAAGTGTCATGTAAATGCCCCATAAGATTTTAAGAATTGTTTTCAGAGAACATCTTATCCCATTTTTTTTTCTACTAACATAAATCTTACAGAATCTTGTGAGGTTTATTCTTTAAACATCTTTTTGCCACTGGGGTAAGACATTAATTCAAGATATTTTCTAAATTTAAGTCTAATAATGTCTCATGCAAATTTGCTCTCAATTCAATGCATTTAGTTTTAAAAATACTGAGATTTGTTCCTCTAAAACACAACAAATACATAAAGATATATATTTGATATACATATATAGAAGCATATGTCTGAGCAGCAGCTTTATAAGATATGAAAAGTTTTATATATATATATATATATATATATATATATATATATATATATATATATATATATATATATATATATATATATATATATATATATATATATATATATATCTCTATTCGTAATGAAATTTAGTTTCCAGGTCACAATAGTAATTAAATGGGTGTTGGTGTCTTTGCACCTTTATAGATAGAAGCACGTTGCCATAGCAACAGCTTGGGTGGACACCTGATAATAACGGTTGTGAACGCGAAAACAGAGAAGCCCATTGTTTCTCATCTTTTCAGATGCATTTTTTTCTTTTTTTCCATCTTTAATTCTCTCTTTTCCTCTTTTTATTTGTGCCTGACGGATACGCATAAGCTCCACATTTTAATTAGCATCGAACTTACTGTTGAGACCTGAAGAGAGTGAATCATCAAAGGCTCGTTTTTGTTTATTCCTCGGTGCTATTCCCGGCAAAGTTTGTCTCCAGAACTCTGATGAGACCGACTGTTCCCCTCGCGGCAGTTTGGAAGTTACCCATTAGCCTTGGGGAAGAAGATGAGTAAACACTTTCATTCTTGGTAAAAGCATATCTCTCCCCACTCACAAAGCGCAGGAGAGACACAGGAAGGCTCTTTGTCACAGTCAAGGCCTCATTTGACATAGACTTTATAAGTCCTGTGATTCTCTGCCATAAAAACCCGGAGGTCTCCACAGCCTGTGTCAAAACAAGCTCCGCAACAAGCCAGTCAGAAAGAAAAGAGAAGCGTTTTGTTTAATCTTCCTGTATGTACTGGTTCGGCTGTATTCATTGGCACAATCTCAAACAAAGGTGGGTCTATTCGGTTTAGCTTTTGCACTTCCATATATTTACTATACACACCCATATGTTTTCCCTACTTGAGAAACGGGACCTCTCCTGCGGGGTGTTCCAGGTACGAACATCAACAAGGATCAAACAATTCAATCTGTGTCTTCATGTATGCAGAGTCTAACGTGACCTGAAGGAAACACACAGCTCCTGTTCTCAGCGCTGAGAGCTTCTTGCATTGAACAGTGTTCTCCGTTTGTGCTTCAGGGCTGTAAGATAGCTAGGATGGTGAAATGTCTTCCTGAAAACATTTCATATTTGCTCAGTCAACATATAATAAAATATTAAATGTATGGATTTATGATGAGGATATATCAGGGTCAGATACAGTAGAAGCTTCACTGAGATATACACAGCGTCATCAAAGCACTCAGATGTTGCTGCAGATTTGTTGGTACATGCTTATAAAGAAAGAGAAACTAAGATTCATCCGTGCATAATACTAAGTGAGCTGTTGTATGGGAGCACTTTATGAGAAGTGCTACAAGCCAATAACAAACCCCAAGATGAAATTACACCTTAATATCAACACAAACTGACTCTTAGAATGCAAAAAGACTTCACAGCTGTCGTTGCTGTACAGCATTCATAAAATCAAAAGTCAATTGTAACATTATAAATGTGTTTACTGCAACTTTTATAAAATTGTGTCCTTAATTATTAAAAGTGTTAATTTCTTTAAAAAATATAATTTCATGATGATTTAACAAATCTCTTTTATTCCTTATGTATACATGATGTATTAGTCGCATTTTAAAAAAGCTATACAATGTTTATTTTTCTGTGTATATTAACTGTTTTACATTTAAAATTAAACCCATTTGAAAATTAAAATAATTGGATGAATAATGCAGTCTCTTATATTTCAGGTCCAGGATGGAACATGAAGCAGAGAAGTACCAGGAGCGACTGAAAGCTATAGCGGTACGTCCCACAGAAAGCCATGTTTGTATTTCATATATCATTATATGACAAGCCGAACCTGTCAACAGCATGCAGTGGATTAATTTAGCTTTTAAATGACAGCGCCGCTTAAGCCCTGCAAACAGTGTCACACGGAAACATACAGACACATCCATCATAGTAGAGTCTGCTGCTGTTTGACAACACTTATTATTGCAGTACCTGTGGACTTCTAGAGGTAGCCGTTATGAATTGTGCTTTTAATAGAAACATGCATGAAAACAAATAGACTGTATTTGGTACATTCTTAAAATAAAGGTTTCAAAAGGGATTTTGACTAAATAATTTTGGGTTCCATAAAGAACCTTTCAATGAACAGTTTTTAGAATCTTTTTATGTCTGTGAAGAACAATTTAAATAAACTTTTTCAATGACCAAGAGTCTTCAGAGCAATGGAAAGTTTCCATGGGTGTTAAAGGTTCTTCATGGATCCACAGATGCCAACAAAGACCTTTTTATTTTTAAGAGTGTACTGCATGTCTCTCACAAACACGGGTGCATGGAAACTGGTGTTAGATGTGTTCACGACTCATTCTGTGGCCACTAAATTATTAAGTGTGATGGAGTCTGTCCAGACCAGGTAACACTACACCAGAGAACTGCAAAGACGCTCTACCCAAGAGTCTCTTCACCTGCCCATGTCATACGAAATATTCATGCCCTCTGAATGCATTCTTGTATTCATTTCAAGTCATGCCTCGGGTTCAGTGGTTGATTTTGTCGCAAATTCAACACTGAAAGCTTAGTTACAGAGGACAACTGTATGAGTTTAGAAATATAATCCAGGTTGAGATATGATACTTTTTCACAGACACGCACACTTGTTTTTTTCTTTCTTTCTTTTGCATTTTAAAATGACATATACTACTATTTGGGAGGATATTCGTTATGACTAAAAGATGAGGTATCACATACGTTATTTCTGTTTCATGACTGTGTAAGAAAATGTAAACAAAACCTATTGATTATTTAAAAATAATTTTTTTAAAAGTGTTGATTTGGTACCTAGGGAAGAGGGCCAAGCAATAATAAAAAATAAATAAATAAAAACATTTTGAGATTAAACTCATTTAATTTTGAAAATAAAGTTGTCACATTGGAAAAGTGGAGATCAGTTGCTTAATGAGTTTTCTCGAAATGTAACAACTTTTTTCTCAAAACATAATGACTTTATTCTCTAAATTTAATGAGTTTGATCTCAACATTTTATATGGATTTTATGAAAATGTCCACGTTTTTTATATTAAAATATAATTTATTCCTGTGATGGCAAAGCTGAATTTTCATCATCATTACTCAAGTCTTCAGTGTCACATGATCAGTGTTGGGGAGTAACTAGTTACATGTTATGGAATTACATAATTTAGTTACTAAATGTAATTGTAAATAAGTTAGCTACTGAGTTACTTATGAAAATGTTAATGACTACAAAAGGGAGTTACATCGGAATATTTTCAAACCCACAAACAGATTTACAATAGTTGACCACTTTCATAAATTGCATTGTCTGCTCTAAAATATGAAACCCAAATATTTCAGGAGTTTACTGCACAGAATAGGACATGTGATTTGTTCATAACGATTTTATTTTTTATTTTGGTTGATTTGTATGATTTTATTTTTTTTAAGATCGACTGTTTTCCCCAAGGCAATGTTAAATGCCAGTGTTTCCTGGGTCTGTGTACTTTTGCGTCCATTCGTTTTTAACCCAGAAAATCTTAATAATGAAATAAAGCTAGTTTTTTTTTTTAAATGTGTATATAAATGCTAAATTTAATTTCTACCTTTTTTAGAGTCTCTAAACAGACTCTAGCGCCCTCTCGAGCTACTGACGTGGCTACCATAACTGCTTTATGAAAACCTTCAGCTTCGATATTTTTTTATGATTTTTATAATTTTTCACGCCTAAAAACATGTAGCCTATGAAATAATCATTACATATTTCTTTGCAAATAGATCCTGGGCAGGTTCTACAGGAGTGCTAGAAGGAACGAAATGAAAGCAAGAGAAGGTCAGTTAAATCAAAGACAAGAGACCTTGGTTAAAGCTGGCGAAACGAACATTTTCCAAATGCCCCGTCTGTATTTGTGTTTCAACCCTGGAGGATTCCATTTTAAATGCGTTTTGTAACACTGATCAGTAGTTATAACTGACATTTCCGGGAATATCTCATTATAATAAACAAAGTGTAGCATGAAATAAATAAGAGATTCATTGTGCAATGTAGAGCTTAATTCATTCATATCCCAGTAGGGTATATCATTTCATGACAATAAATTTCCCAGGATTTCGAATTTAAAAATATTGTATTTAGTCTTTGCATTGTTCCAAAGACAGCTCAAGTTCACTACTAAAAGTGCGAGAGAAGCATTACTAAATTTGGCCAGAGAAAACTTCAAATCTTAAAATCGCCATTTTCCTATATTAATCTGTGCATTTTTCAAATGTTTATGAAAAGTAGGGGCGGACGATAGGTCCAAAATTTATAGCACGATATTATAACGTGATGAATAGAAAGTTCAAAAGAAAAGCATTTATCTGAAATCGAAATCTCTTGTAACATTATAACTGTCTTTAGCATCACTTTTGATCAATTTAAAGCATCCTTGCTAAATAAAAGAACAAATAGATACATATTATACTGACAAGCTTTTGAATGATATATTGTATATTACAAAAGCTTTTTATTCCAGATAAATGCTGATCTTTGTATATTTCTATTCGTCAAAGAATCCTGAAAAACTATTTTACATTTTGATAAACAGCAAATCAGCATATTAGAATGATTTCTGAAAGATCATGTGACACTGAAGACTGGAGTAATGATGCTTTGATCACAGGAATAAATTACATTTTAAAATAACAGCTTTCTATTTGAAAATATTTTTAATAGTAAAAATATTTAACTTTTATTTATTTTACAGTTTTTGCTGTAATTTGGATCAAATAAATGCAGCTTTGGTGAGCAGAAGAGATTTCTTTAAAGAAAAACAGTAAATACTTACTGTTATAAAACCTTTGACTGCTAGTGTAGGCTGATTATTCTTATACACTGAAACAAATGTGCATCATAGAGGATAGAGGTATGAAAAGTGCTGCAGAAAAAGAAAAAGAGCAACAACTAAAGCATGTTGCTGGAGATGGGCTTATTGAAAAGGCAAACGGATTCTCTGCCAGCAGGAGGCGCTTTAAGAGCGGCAGAACCAGCGGTTTCTCCAGTAACGGCTTTGATCAAAGCTGATCCTCTCATAAACGCTACTTTAACATTTTTATTTAATCTGATATTGAAACTTTTCTAAAAGACAGTCTGTTCCATTCAGAGATACATTCATATAAAACACCCACGCCATGTTTTGATTTTGAAATGTGCAGTGCTCATGCTTATTCAACAAAGTCAAACGCCACAAATCAGTCTTGATACATATTTATACTGAATTATTGCAGCCCTAATTAAAAGTGCAAAATGTATTAACCAAAATCAGAAGTCAATATTTTATATGTAGGCAGCATTTTCTGTGTACGGTTCTAATTTCAATTTTGGTTTTCAGCATATCATTCAAAAATACAATAGATATTTTTTTTTTTTTTTTATGGTTAAAAAATGAATGGCCGCAAGTATACCGACATTCCTGTCATAACTATGCAAATATTTGATTTCGAAAATGGTATCAGATTTATAAAACTATTTCTTATTATGATTTTAAATCTGTATTTAACCTCAGAATGATCACAAAGTTAAAAGAGGTTTGATTCTGTGGTCACTGTGCTTTACATTTAAATTATTATTATCATAATTCAAGTGATTGAAGGATTTTGAAAGTCTTTTCTGCTTTCAGGAGAAACGGCGTATACAGGAGGAAGAGGAGCGAGCCAGGAGAGAGATTGAAAATGAGAGACTAAGATTTCAGCAGCTCAAGGTGTGACCTCACGCACACACACACACAACACACACACTTGCCTGTACGCGTGTGACCCTGTTTTGCTGCCGGACACATCAGGTCACGTTTGTGTTGAGTAGGCTGTGTCATGGAATTTCACAAATGTAGTCCTATATGCGCACACACAAAAAACTAAATGCACAGAGTCACCAGAGCCACAATTAGAACACAAGACAATTTGGTGTAAACACACACACACACACACTCTCTCTCTTCTTGAGAAATGAAATGTTATACTAGAAGGTTTAATGGCTGTGTGGTCATCTCTCTCTCTCTCTCTCTCTCTCTCTCACACTCCCCATTGTTTCCATAATATTTCCAGATTGGCGTTCCCTCTTCCTATTCCTTTGTGTTCTAACTCTGTTGGTTCCAAGACAAATTTTTGTGCTAATAGACCTTTTGTCCTTGTGGAAAAAACATCTCCTAAAGCAAACGTTTCACACTCACACTACTAGTTATTTCACATCCAACTGAAAACATGCCCGACAGCATAATTTCTCGGAAACATTAGTCATTTCCACCACATCTCAAATCAAATCATAATCAAAAGTCAAATCAGATCAAAAGTGATCACAATGAAGTTTAAATGTTTCAGTATCATTTAAAACCACTGGAACATAAAAGTGGCCAGAAGAAATGCTTTTATGATGAGTAGTATAAACTGTGTTTATAGGGTTTCTGTTTCAAGTTAATAATCATAATGGAGTCATGCATGTAGATAGTTATCCCACAGCTGCTTTTTTGTTATCTTACATTAGTCCTCATACATTTTCAGTTTCTATGGTGCACATCACTTCCTGTGTGGCAGCTGGTGGCTGCACTTTAGTGCATCTTCTGGAGTTCCCCGTCGATCTATATGACAGGATACACCCAGGCTTGTTTTATTATTAGTGAAATGCACTCTAGATGGTCCTGATATAACCTTTCAGAATTGTTTTTACATGTTTTTCTGCTGGAAGGTCTCCTGGCAGAGGAGTGAAAGTGCACTATGCTCAGCAGGAAATGTCATTTCAGACTGTATAAAGGATGTTTT